>NC_056730.1:667023605-667168605 GCF_019279795.1 Protopterus annectens | reverse complement strand
AAATGATACATAGAAACATCAGTTTACACCAAGATTATATATTCCTCATTCTGAAGGAAGTATAGGCCTCCTTGAAAATTCATTACACTTACAGATCTGCAGTTGTGGGACTTCCTTATCTACTGACCAGTCATCTAAGACAACTTATCTGCTTAGTTTGGAAAAATCATAATCAGTATCCTAGATTACTGGAATTTAACAAAAGTCACACAGCAACTGAATGCTGAAGTAGCTGAGAAGCACTGCAAACATGAATCACAAAGCATTGCAGAGAATAATTAAGAGATCACATGGTATCACCCATTACCAACAGTACAAAAAATAGATGCAAGAAAACCAAATATAGTAGT
Organism: Protopterus annectens; assembly: GCF_019279795.1. Taxonomy (NCBI): domain Eukaryota; kingdom Metazoa; phylum Chordata; order Ceratodontiformes; family Protopteridae; genus Protopterus; species Protopterus annectens. Next base: position 667,168,255 of record NC_056730.1, on the reverse strand, counting down.
CAAAAAAAAAAAAAACAAGTAGCATTTATCTTTGAATTGCTACACCCAGTGGTTACAGTCTTACATACAGAGACACACAAAATCATAAAATACCATGATTTGCTGACAGAAATGAGAGCAATGTGGAAGAAACATACTTTGTTCCAGTAGTAGTAGAAACACTGCGTCGAAAAAAAAATAATTTACAGTCGTACTTAGATATGCAACTAATACATGTAACCCCATATGTACGTTGAAGGATGAAAAACATGTCAAAACTATCCCCAATATTCTTCACCCATGACATAAATTCTAGTTTCTTACCACAGTTTATAGAACCAGTGATAAAACTGGATTGGATGAACTACAGATGGTGGCATGGGCTATCATTTCAACAGTCTTGTGGTATTGAGCATAAGTAGATTACATATCATCCAGTTATAGATACATTTCCAACACAGCAGCCATTTGGTTAGGGCAGGAATACATTTATGTGGGAAGGACAGAAAAAAGGTGTGCAATGCAGAGCAATAACATTGCAACCTCCCCCCCTTCCCTTACCCACATTACGTGCATGTAATCCAGCTTTACGAATAGGAGTGACCAAAACCTGCTTTAGATTATAAGGAAAAATTCTGCTACGAAAAGATGATAAAATTACCTGGTACAGAACTGGGTCCAGCACTTTCAGGCAAGATACAACTAGCTTGTTGGGGCAGGAATCCAGGTTACATATAGTATGCATTCTAAACACTAGAATAAAATCCTTGCAAATAGGAATGATAAACTCAAAATATGACCAAGGTAACAGCTCCTCTGCAAGGCTGAATGTTGCCCTTATCAAAGCAATCCTGCCATAGAGGTTTGGAAACAGCGTATAAAAACTAAGAATGTATAAAATTCCTCCAAACTTGTATGCAATTTTAGCAGCAGCAGGCTGTCAAGAAACTTGAAGGCAGCACCATACTAAAGCAGACTTTTCCTGAGCCTTTACCTGCCCCTGTACTTCTGCAGTCCACCTCCTTCACAGTGACACTCGCTCCTCTAAGAGTTTGTAATTTTTCTTGGCCCTTCTCCCTACCGATGAAATTCAGAGTGGAGCTCTGCAATAGGAAGAACCCAGACTCCCTCACTGGGTTTGCCATGGTGGATGCTGACACCTCATTTAGATGATCCCACATGTGGGGGTTACCTAGTGTTGATGTAATTCTCCGTGAGTTAGCCTCCTCTGCTCCCAGGAGCTTGGCAAAGTACAGGCCGAAAAGGTCATTATACTCAATAATGGGTCTAATAAGGGAGGAGTACAGGGATGTTATGACCTCCTTGTTCCTGGATGAAATACCCTTATTTCTGAGGTGGGCCATGTAGAAAACCTTCCAAACAACGGAGGCAACATGGTGGTCAAAAGTCAGGTTGCTATCAACCTGGGTGCCCAAATCCCTCACGACTGACTGCGTGCTTAGTACGTTATTATTCATGTGATAATTAGTGGGGACACTATTTTCCCCAAAGGCAGCAATGATGCATTTCTTGGCATTCAGTTTGAGGCCATGCTTCTGGCATAAGTCATTAGTTTGGTTAAGGCCCTCTTGGAGGATGCTCATATCACTAGGGGAATTTAGGACAGTGCCCATCATGTAATCATCTGCAAACCTTTCAGACACAGACCACTGGTTTTGGCTTGCACCTCAGAAAAGTATATCCCAAACAGTAGACCCCTCCAAGACCGATCCTTGGGGTACGTCACTTGTTACGGGTCTACTACTAGAGGTGGTTTCCCCTATGTTGACTGAGTGGGTTCTATCAGTGAGTCAGTTAGCTACCCATCTGGTAACATATGGGTTGATGCCTAGCTGGGAGAATTTTTCTATTATGCCCGAGTGGGGAATAGTGTCGAAGGCTTTGGCTAGGTTAAGGTAGGCAGTGTGCACTGTCTTGGCCTCATCCATGGCTTTGCGGACAGTTTCGAGGAAGGCAACCAAGTTTAACAGGTATAATCTCCTTTTGACAAAACCAAACTGTGTGGGATCAAGCTTTTGGAGGTTGACAAATGTCCTTGTTTATAAGGTCCATGATAATGCCTTGCAGATCAGGCTAGTTAGGCTGATGGACCTATAACTGCCTGGGTCAGTGGAGTAGTTTAGTTTGGGGGTGCACATACTGACAGTGTATAGTACCACAAGAACTGTATACAAAGTACAATGAGAAAAACAAACTAGACACACAAACTCTAGCAAAACATACTTTACCAAGAATTATCACAACAGTTCTCTTGTCCAACACAGAAAAACTAGGTTTATGCTTAAAAAGTTAAGAAAGGAAGGAGGATGTTAGCACTCAAATTCTTAACACTGGAAAATGGACTCACATATACCTCTCAATTCTCCCCGGTTATCAGGTGCATCCCAGATTTTGGTTCTGATTTTTACCATGCCCTTCCAAAATCAGACAGTTGTTGAAAAAAATTATATTCAGCAAACAAAGACAATCATTTAAGTTTCAGACTTTCTTTACTTCAGCAAATGTTTAAGACTTTTTTTTTTAATTTTGTCAACTTTTTAATTAAAAAACAATATTACTTGAAAAATGCCTCTGAATTAAGTCCTTTGTCTCTGGGTCTGACAATAATAAACTGATATATGCTGATCAACATCCAAATCTTCAGTCAACGATAACATAGAACTTTAAGTTCATAGATATATCACAAACAGATAACATTTTTCAAATTCAAACAACGTTCACAATGCTTCCATCGGCTCTAACATCTTATGGCTAAATCATATGATCTCTGTATAAAGCTACACAAACTAAAGTGCGAAGGTGGTTGAATATACAAAAAAAAAAGTCAGATAACTGAAACTATCGCACACCAGTTTATTCTTCTACTTATAGTTACTACGATCCTGACTGTATATAATCTCTCTGGGCAACTACATCTACACTTAACAACCTAGCTACTAAAATACTAATTTCATCTTGTTGTATGCCTTCTAGCAAATCCTTGTGAATATATACATTTCCCATTCCTCCGACATCATCAGCTTCCTATTTGCCAATTTACCAGTTACTTCCTCTTGCTTGACTCGTTCTGGTTGAGACTGCATCGTCAAAGGAACCCCTACCGGGGTTTCCACGCCAACAGTAGGCCCACATAAAAAATACACCAACAGACATACTAGAATTTTGAGAAACAGCCATCATCCTTATTTTCACAAAGTCCCTCAACAAAAACACAACTGATTAGCTGCTTTCTCACACTGATTCTACCTTACAGATTCTCAGATTACATGCAATTTGACAGCAGCACTGCCATTTCTGCAATTCTTTTACACAGATTGTAACTGCTTGTTACAAACAAGCTAGTAAGTAAAATAATTTATTTCTCTTTGCTTCTAAAGTTTATGAAGAATGAAGATATTTTTTCTGTTAAATGGCTTGTTACAGTTACATCACCATTTACATCAAAGTGCACTTTCATTTTGCGAATGGTGATTTAACTATAGCAAGCAGGAGAAAAATCTATTTTTCTATGAACTTTAGAAAGAGGGAGAAATAAATTTGACTTACTAGTTTGTTTGTACCCAGGGAATACATGAGCAACTTGAAAGCAGCACACTTGTTTCTGCATTTCTACACACTGTCTTTTTCATGTTAAACGGCTTGCTACAGTTAAATCATCATTCACCATCTGCACAATCAAACTGTACTTTTATTTTGTGAACGTTGATTTAACTGTAGCAAGCCATCTAACAGGAAAAAAAAATATTTTTTTACCCATAAACTTTAGAAGCATGGGGAAATAAATGATTTATATACATCGTCAACGCCTCCCAATCGCACCCCATACCGTACTAGCTGATAAATCAATGAAGGGCAGATGTTATGAATTGTTCATATTTTTTCCAAACAATGATCACTCATGAAAGCATCCTTTTTGGTTAAAAATAGAATAATTAAATATCAGAGTTATAGTTAAGGAACGGAGGGCAGGGAAGGGGTATGTATAGTGACATCACAGTGTGGGTGGTCCTACCTGGCAAAACTGAGAGCGGGACACTCCAGAAGCAGAAAAAGTTAATTTAACCAAAAACAAAATGGAATACAGCAGGCACAGTGTGATACATCAAATGTATGCAACTTAAGCTATGCATTTGTGTAAAAAAATAAAATAAAAAGTGCACTGAAAGCTGCATCTCTGACACTCTCCCTTTAAACTATACCAGACAGACTAGGAAGACTAGCGATGTACAATGCCACACTTCAAAAGAATACTGTGAGCAGAGAAAACAAGCAACCCAAGTTCCGTAACGATGCTAGCTACCAAAAATATTGAATACACAGCAAGTTTATCTTATGGCCAGATTTTTACTTTCCTGAATTACTATGGCAGAAACCAGTGCAACTTCCAGATGACTACGGCCAAATCGGGGGTGATTTCTCCAGTAACGATCCTTGCAATCTGTGCCCAAAATTAATAGAGGGATTTAGTAGCAGGTAAAATATGTAGTTATCAGCAAAAAGAAAGGAAATACCTGCTGCTGGACCCCATATTTATTGGGGGAAAACAAAAGAAAATTAGTCGGGGGGTGGATGTGTTATGCAAGTGGTGGCTTGGATTGCAGGAATCCCATTGGCTGCCGTCACTTGCTTTATTAAAGGTTTGCAAAGCCAATTTCTTATAAAAGTTTAATGTGAACAGCATGTATTACACACTGAATCATGACTATAGCATGGGAATAGCAACGATGGTTACAATTTCAGTGTGTTTTATCCTTTGCAATGTTAAAAAATCTACATTAAAATTTCTCACGCCACAGGAAGACCCTCAGGGTAACAGACTGGAATTCCTATCGTCTCATAGCGCGCTCGGATGTAAGCACAGAGGCGCCATGAGACAGTAGTCAGGGGAAATGAATTAATTTCAAACATTCCTGGAGACAATTTACTTGGTTCACCTGCTCAGATGTCAAGACAAATCTGGACTACACTATTAGTCTGTAAAGATTTGTTGACTCCAAGTGCTAAAAATAACAAAGCAGTAAAAGCTCAATTCATGAAAAAGCATTTGTCACAGAAATTCCATTATGACAAAACCAGCAAACCTCTCAAACTATTAAAAGGAGAGATAGTGAGGATGCATACAGCAAAAGGTTTTGATCGAGTAGGACTTGTGAAACATCTATGTGAGGAACTGAGATCGTACGTCGAGTCACAAGGAATGGAATTTAGGTAGATTCGTAAACATTTATTGCCGCTGCCTGTGCCAGTGTTACAGCATCTTGTCTGTAATTGAGATTCTAATTCTCAGAGTATGCTATCGAATGCTCCTGTTCCAGAGAACAATTCATCTTTCGTTCCTGTTTCTGAAAGTGTTCCTGAAGTTTCTAATGAAGAGCATTCCCCAGTAACTGTCCCTGTTGTTAAACCCAGTACTGATTATTATTACATAATGAGGTCAGGTCATATCTCAAGACCTAATCCTAGACGCACGGCAACCTGGACATGACTGTTATTGTTTGTGTGCTTATATAATTTGCATGAATATCAGATTGTCATTTTTCATTTGCATGACAAAATTATCGAAGAGGGAGGATGTAGATCATAGTGTGTTTGTTGTACATTTAAAGCCACTGTAGTTCATGGGGATGTGCATACAAGTATTAAGCACATGCAAGCAGAGTGCCATTTTGTGTAAGCAGCCAGAGTGATATCGTGTGTGTGTTATCAGTTAGTCACTTAGCTAGTTTATGTTCCAGTCATCCATCCTGATGTGTTTGTGGGCAATAAACACCCAAGTCTCAGTCTAATTTGAATACACAAGAGAACCGACAGAGAGGACATGCAGACTCTGCACAGAGGGCACCACAGCCGAGAATCAAACCAGTGACCCTCTTGTTGCGAGATGACAATGCTAACTGCTGCACCACCCAGCTATAGAGAATAATCTGCTGGAGTTTTTCAACTGTTAAATGCTATTCATCATCATTTTAACATTGTGAAAACTTTAATAATACACTTATATGCATGTGCATACTTGTGTGAGTAAATCTCAAACTTATAATTGCTAAACTACACTTATGTAAAAAAAAAAAAAAAAAAAAAAAAACAGGTTAGTTAGTAACTAGTAATAGTAATATATTACTTTTTTTAGAAAATTAATAAGTAATAGTAACATATTACTTTCACTGAAAAGTAGCTAGTAATAGCAACTTATTACTTTTCTAAGTAACTAGCACAACACTAACACTGATAACAATGCACACAAGGGGACAAGTCCTCCCAATTACTTAATTCTCACACAAGCTTCTAGACTAGTACAATTCTCTGGTTAGTCTGAAACCAGGTCTTGCTCACATCTCCAAGGCTACGTGGTCTTTAGTGAAAATAATTATGTAGCAGGTGCATGCAAGTTGAGGATGTTCAGCCACCAGCAAGGAAGTTGCAGGGCAGTTTGTATCCTGTCAAACTTTGAACTTCTAGTTTCAATATTTTAACATTCAGTCTGGTGTGGGTCAGTTTTACGAAGAGAATCCTCTAAACATATATTAACACAAACTCATGCATGTGCGTATGCATTATCCATGTGTACAGTGATCTTTTGTAGCCAAGTTTAGCTCAAATGTCACATTTTAAAAGCATTAACATTTAACACTTTGCTAACTTTATCAGTAAAACACAAGTCATCTCAAGATTTAATAACAAATTTATCCAAATAAACAGCAACCAAAACATGCTCCATTTCAGCAAATGGAAAATGCTTCAATTTTAACAGCAACCAAAACTTGCTCCATTTCAGCAAATGGAAAATGCTTCAATTTTAGATGAAAAAAAAGTTTTTCAGCAAATGGAAAATGCTTCAATTTTAGATGAAAAAAAGTTTTTTCATCAATCAGTTCTACAAAAATAGCTTGCACAGAACAAATTCTAACCTATGTGCTTAATTCAGTAAGCAACTTAATTCGCCCTTCGATACACACCCAGGCTTGCCACCTATCCAGTATTTCTCCGGACTATCCGGAAATCAGAATGATTCGCTGGTAGTCTGTAAAGCAGTGTACAAACTCCGGTATTCTGTAGAAGTGTGGACAGAATGCCAGAATTTGTTAAAAATCGACCTCTGCCCCCCCCACAAAATTAATCACTAAAACGATGCAGTGGAGTCCAAGATACTCTTACAAACAAGAAAAAAAAAATAACACAATGTAGATTAGGAAAGTAAAAATGGACTAAAAGGGATGTTCCACTCTAATGATGAATGCACTGTGTCACAAAATGGGCGTGGATATGGGTAGAGATGGGCTGGGCCTGGGAAGAGTCAAGGGTAGTGCAGGGGGGTTGGTTTCAGTTTGATTTTCAGTACTGTTAAGAGGTAGCAACCCTATACAAAAGTTTTTACCTTATCTTTCAAATAGTTTCACTTTTACTACTCTGGTTACTCAGCTACAGGGGCCATGAAGGTGAGTCATCCCTCAAAACAGACCTCCTGAACTGCTGCATTTCCAGGTTCCTCTCCAAAGTGAAGTCCCTTGCATTCTGTTTAATCCCAGGTCAACTCATTCTCTTTTATGCACTGGGCCTCAGTGCACAGACACACACCCACACTTGCTCGCTCTCTCAGGCCTCAACAGCAGCCATCTTCCTTCCAGGTTCTGTTAGAACTGAGGCAGGATGGAGGAGGATGGCAATGCAGACAAGGAAGAACAGTCACAACTAGAACATTACAGTAAGTATAGTTGCGTCAAGTCCTACTTACCTGTAACAGTAGAGGCTTGAATTCCTCATTGCCTCAAAAGTATTTTGGGTGATCTACCAATGTATCCCATTACTGACCAGCTTTCAAAAGCTCATATCCGCCCCCCTCCTCTTCCATTGACAGCTGATTGGCTAAGTGTATCCTGAGAGGGAAACCTTAAGCTGTTACAGGAAGTGAGTGTTCAGACTTTTGCTCTTCCACAAAGGATAGAAAAATACCTGAAGCCAGAATCATCTAGCAAGAGTAATTTTGCAGCCAAAACCAACAACCACCTAATCAAACAGGTGGAAACTCACCTCAACTATACACAATCTGAGGGATGGAGGGTGGCTGCAGCCACAGAGGACTTTGAACATCTACTGCTACAAGTAACTAGAACTAATGTAAAGGTACCACATTCAACATCCCCACTACATCAGTGGCATTTTGGATAGATTCCCAAATTCTACCCTACCTGGTAGGTGGAAGGATAATGATCCAGGAGTCGTCCCTGGAAAATGGTCTAGCAAAGCCTGCTCTGGAGCTTGAAAAGGACTCCAGTTTGTAGGTCATACTTAAGTTGTTTAACACAACTCTGTCCTTGTGAAAAATCAGATGGTGTAGGCTCACAGACTCGCCCTTCAGAAGTCAGTGCAAGTAGTAAAATAGTCTTCCAAGTAATGACCATAAATCGGCCCGAGGCGCAGGTTCAAAAATAGGCAAGGCCAATTTTTCAAGAACAAAGTTGAGATACCTGGGAGAAGGAATTTGCTTTCGAGGGGGTCTCATGTACAACACTCCTTTCATAAATTGTTTGATTACATAAATAAAAGAAGGGATACATGGGCAGACAAGCTGATATGGCCACAAGATGCACTTTGATAGAAGCATACGATAAACCTTCTTATAAATAGCTCACAGAAATATTTAAAAAGCAGAGAGGTCGAAGCCCTTTCAGGAACTCTTGTTACCAGCTAGTCACCACTTAGAAAACCTCTTCCACTCTTGCAAATGGTTCTAGTTGCAGGTTTTCTTGCATCTTAAATACCTACTGCACAACCTTCATGAAACTGCCTAAAAGGCATAAAAACTGAATCATGCAGGATGTCAGCTGCAATTGTTCTAAGCTGTGGTGTACTATTCACAGAGAAGCTGTGTCAGCAGATCAGTTTGTGAGGAAGCTTGTGGCAACTACCCTTGGCCAATTCCATTGAAAGGGAAAACCATCTTTGCCTGGGCCAAAAGGAGGTTACCACAATGATCATTGACCATTCTTTCTGATTCTGTAGCATTACCTTGGGATTCATTGGAAAGGGTGCAACTGCACACAGCAACATTTTCTGATCATGGGAATGATATAGCATCCGTCTGAGCATGGCTGCATGTCCTGAACAAACTTCTTTCAGTTGTCGGTTTTGAAAGGAGGCAACAGATATACTTTGTGGTACTTCTCACATCTGCCTCAAGTCCTGGAAGCCCTCTTCATCATGAGGATCTGCTTAGTGTGTCTGCCATTGTGTTTTGTTCTGACTGAATGTACGATGCCTGAAGAGTCAAGAAATGCTGTAGAGCCAGCTCCCAGGCATCATTGCCAGCTGACAAAGAGGGTACTGACCTTGTACACCCTTGCACTGTTGTCAGTGACCATTAGAAGAGGACTCGGAGACCATAAATGGTGAAGAACTTAAGGCATAAACCACTGCCAACATCTCTTTTACTTTTATGTGCCTTGACATATCCTGAGGACTCCACAGGCCTTGCACTTCCATGGATATTGTTCCCCATGCAAAATCTGAAGAGTCTATCTGGACAGACTGGACTGGGGTCTGAAGAGAGAAAGGGAGACCTGGAGTCAGACACAGTTGATCCTTCCACCATTGCTGTCCCCGGTTCACAAATCCCAGCACCTGGAAATCCAAGGGATGAAGGTGCTGGGTCCAAATAATTTTTCAAGTACCACTGAATCTTTCTCTTCTGTAGTCTGGATAGTGGTTTCATGGGGATCAATGACGTCAAGAGGCTTAAAATTTTGAGGAAAACTCTTGCTGAGGCCTTGTCCAGAAGAGAGAAATCCAAGAAAATGTCCTGACAAGTCAGAACTTTTTCGTCTGGTAGGAAGGCCATCCTTTTCCCTGTATCTATCCAACATCCCAGGAGAACAATTCATTGTGTGTGTAAGGAAGGACTTTTGAAGGTTCAATTTGAATCTCAGGTGGGAAAGGACGCATGTGACTTTGTCTAAGGACTCCAAGCACCTGTATAAAGAATCTGCACAAAGCAGCAAGTCATCTAAATGAGGAAAATGTGGGTGCCAAGGGTTCTGCAATAGGCAACCACTGGGGCCAGACACTTGGTAAAACACCTGAGGTGCAGTAGATAGCCCAAAGTTAATGCAAAAAAACTGATAATGTAAGCCAAATACAGCAAATCTCAAAAATTTCTTGAAATTAGGAGCAACAGGAATAAGATGAGCGTCCTTGAGACCTACATTCATTATGAAACAGTGTTCTGGAAGCAATGCTAGTATCAACTACAGGATAAGCATTTTCTTTTTTTTTTCCATAATAAATCTTTATTGTTTTAGTATTTTCCATACAAACTTAAACAAAACAAAAAAAAAAATTATTAATACTTTCTAACTATTCTATCTAGTTCAATCCCAAAAAAACATATATACAATATTTACATGAATGCCTCCAAATATAACATCAAGTTATACAGAAATATATAATAAAATAATTTAACATAAGTCAGTTATCTCAATCTTTACTTATTAACATCTTTTCCCGTAATGAGTATATATGTCTCAGAATACACTCGATCTTCATATATTATGCCAGTATGACATTAAAAATTTGTTCCCATATCTTTGGGTTATTAATATTTTTATTATGGTCCTTCAAAAGTAATTTGTGAGCTAATATATGTCTTATTGCTAAAGTCCTAAAATTGTTCCATGAAATTTGAGATGGGTTTAACCAGTTTGTAGCTATATAAAGTTTCATTAGTAAGACAATATTAATAAATATAATGATTTGGGACCTAGGAAGTTGTTTTGGAGGGATATGTAATATCGTGAATTCCCATGAAAGTGTTGAACTTTGATATCCCATCTTTTGGAGTTGCAGTTTTAACGAATTCCAGAGTTTATAGATACATTTACAGCTCCAGAACATATGAAGAAGATCTGCTGTTTGATCTGTACAATATGGACAGATTGGAGAGTTTTTAGAATTAAACTTGTGCAATCTGAGGTGAGTATAGTAGGCATTTCCAAAAATCATAAGTTGAGTATACATTAATTTTTGGAAAGATATTGATTTCGTTGTTAGATTAATTGCCTTGATGAACTGCTTATCCTCTGTAAGTGGTAGTTTCTCCCTCCAATATTTTGAAATAAGTACTGAATTCTGAAATTTGAAATCCTTTATTAATTTATTAGTGGCTGTTATATATTTGACATCTTGTTGAAGAGATTGCCATAAGTTAAAACATTTTGTTATTTCCTCATCTTTAATTTTAAAGTCATCAAAATAACTTATAGCTAGTTCCTTAATCTGTCTCAAAATAGTTGAATATGACTTGGGCAGATTCATTTCTTGTCTTATTGTATTAATGGATTATTTTAAGTAAGGATAAATATCAAGTAAGGTAAGATTCATCATAAGAGGAAAAGTTTTAAGATTTATTAGTTTATTATTAATTTTCAAGTTAGGATTTCTATGAAAAGGCTGGAACACCATCATATGCTGGATAAGATTTAGAGATCCGAACAAACTCTGTACTGAGATTATGTATAATTTAATATGCTCCATTATATCATACGATTTAATCATTTCCTTTTTTAAAAAAGGTACTGCTTTGGGGTTAATATTCAAATTCGAGATATGTTTATAGTTCACAATTACCCACATTGGTGTCCATTTATTGCTAGATATATCATAGTTAGCAATTCTCAAGATTCTGTTTGAATTTATTATTAAATAGTATATTTCGAAATTTGGTAGATCTAGTCCCCCTTTATTTTTTGGGGTCATTAATTTGTCATATGATATTCTGGTCTTTTTTGGAAGGATAAGCATTTTCAATTTCAGAACTTTAACAAAGGTGTTCAGACAGGACAAATCTAGGATGGGTATCCAGGAGAGCTCCTTTTTAGTATTCTGGAGTAAACTCCCTTTGGCCTTTGTATATCACCAGCCCTGGTCCTATGACTTCTGCTTTGACCATGTGATGGAGCATTGGAAGAAGCAGCTTTGTCTAGTCTGAAGGATGTGGCAAAATTTGCATGAAAGGGGGAGCATTTTCTGTCCACTGCAAAATCTATTCTCTCCAAATTATTTTCAGAATCCATATGTCTGAAACTATTTGCAGCCAGTTGCAGGGTTGAGAGAGTGTCTAGGGGAAGAAGGAAGAGTAGGGGGGGGGATTTTTTGCTTGTTCTGCCCACTGAAGAAAGCTACCTTTGCTTGGGGAGAACATGGGTACATGAATCATCCTAGACACCTCTCACGCATTATTTTGCCTATATCACCCCACTGTTTGAGAATCTGTGTAACAGAGGGCTCAAACACCAATTCAGAACTTAAAGGTGCATTCAAAATTTTGGCTTTTAAATCATCAGAGGAGTTCTGATCAAGTAACCAAGCATACCATCTTAATATTACAGAAACAGCAGCATTTCTTAAGACTATATCTGCACATTCAAGCACACCTCTCAAAGCACGTTTCAAAACCTGAATCAAAATTAGAAACACCTACATGTACACAAGACTGTTGCTTTTTCAGGTAAGGGTGCAGTAAATCATCCAAACTGTAGATACACTGTAAAATAAATTTCCACATATAGCATTGATAATTTAACATTCTAAAGGCTAGATTACTAGAAAGAAATCTTTTTGCCTACAAGATCCAACACATTTTCCCTCATTATCAGGGGTGTTGGATTAGATAAACCAAAAACAACTTATTTTAGCAGTTAGCTGAGGAGGCTGCAGCTGAGTCAGCAGTCAAATGAGAAAAGAGATCGGTCATATCACTGCATGCCCTGTATTTTCTTCAAGCCTTTTTAGAGACTGCCGGAATAGATACTGGTGCAGCTTTACAAACATCTTCCAAGGTCAGTAAGAGAACAGGGATATCCACAGAACTGGACATGTTGCCCTTTACATCCTTGCCTAGCTGTGGGGTAGTTTCCGACTGCTCCCATGCAAAAACATCACTAAATCTAGCAATCATCCGAGGAAACATCTGTTTAGATTTAAGCTCAGGTTAAACTTCTGAAGAATCAGAGTGATTAGACTCGGTGTCAATTAAGAAATCATCATTGATCTCATCAGATTTCTCTTCATTCTCTGAAACAATAGAAAGGTCCCTACTGTAACCAACACTAGAGCCATGTATAGGAACACAGACACCAGAATTTAGCTGACTGGAGCCAAGGAAACCAAGCTAGCCTTATAATCAGCTATAATCTGACTATTTGTACGATGAAGCTTGTTTCTTTTTCTTGTGAACTTCACTACTAGATAAAATGTCTAGGGACAGAATATTATGTCTTGCAAGAGGTCCGTTATCCCAGACTACTCCTGTGCCTAAAGGGCTTGGCTCTTCCATACCTGCAACCAGGTACTGGGACAGTTCCTGAGGATGTGTATAAAGCCGTTCTATAATGGCTAGCGAAGTTACACTACAAGGACACACAGCAAAATGTAAGCGGTCTGCAGGTTGAGCAGTGGTCCTGAAAGAATCACTAACTATAGGATGAGGCACATTTTTCTTTTTCAGGTATAACCAGATTTGATGCGGGGTGGGGGGCTACCAAAGTTAAGATCCATCAAATGAAGGAAGAGGAACAGCCGCCAGAATAACAAATTGACAGTACTGGATAATGTAACACAAAAAGCACTTAAGTTCTATTAATAAGCATGTTCCCATAACTAAATTCTGCCAAACTGTGTTATTATCACAAAAACAGTTTGAAGTGTGTTCAGAATTCTTTTACAACTGATAGAAGCTAAAGAATTTCTATTACATCAAGTCCAAACACCAAAGCAACCAATGTGCCAAACCAGTGTTATAAATTAGTTACATGCACTTTAACTACGTTACACTATAGTTTCTTGTCAGAAAGTAAAATCTCCACAGTATATTCAAATAACTTAACCTGTGGTAGATTTAAGATCTAATCTTAAAAACTCGCACAGCAGAATTCATTCATATACCAAATAACGTATAAATGCTGAAAATTTCAAAGGTCTACAATATTTTCCAGTCAAAAGATGAAAACAAAGAGTAAGAAACAGTAAAACAGCCACAATTTATTTGTGGTTTTGAATGCATGACACAGCCCCTAGTGTCTAACAGCACATACATACACTGCGCTTCTGAAATACTGAAAGTTTATTCAGAAACAGTAAAAAAGGACAGTTGTGTACACTTACCATAAATGTAGATGTTAGAGTGTATTCACTGTTGCAGTCATCACCTGTGGATTATCCCTGCTGTGGTAGCCCTTGGCCGGCCCGAATACTAGAGTCAATGTTTTTGTGTGCCGGCTGCTGTCACCTGTAGTCTGACGTCAGGTCGTCAGTACTATAAAGCAAGGCAGCGAACGTCATTACATCAGTTTTTCCTTGCCCTAACCCATTAGAAGCATAAGGTAAAAGACAGAAGTGGTCCTGGTGGCTGAGAACCACCCTGGGAAGCATGTGTCCCTGTAGGGGAATATGGGAATATGGGAAAAGGGAGATGGAGGGAGGAAAACCAAGGCTGCAACAGTGAATACACTTGGACATCTACATTTATGGTTAAGTGTACACAACTGTACTATGTTCCTCATATTTCACTGTTGCAGCCATCACCTGTGGGAGGATTCCCAAAGCTGAGGTAAAGGGCGGAAGGAAAGATAGAGTCCTAGGTATGGGTCAGGAGGCCCTGCAAAATTGGAGAGGCAAACCCTGCCCTAGACTTCAAAAAGAGAGGAAGGTGGTAATGCTTTGTAAAGGTATGGACAGAGGTCCAAGTGGCCGCTTTCAATATGTCCCTGGTATGTACTCCTCTGAGGAAGTCAGTGGAAATGGAGGTTGCCCTAGTGGAATGAGTACGGATTGACCTAGGGATGGGTTTCCCCATGTAGTCTGTAGCAGAAATGGATATAGTGTGAGATCCATTTGGAAATGGTTTGTTTGGATATGGGCTTCCCCTCTGCCCCTGGGGCAAAGCTCGCAAGAAATTGGTCAGTTTTCCTGAATGGCTTAGTGCGGTCCAGATAGTATCCAAGTTGTCCATGCACACGTAGTGAGTGTAGAATTCTTTCCCACTTGTTTTGGGGGTTGGGAAAGAAGGTGGGAAGGTGTATGGCCTGGTTAAGGGTCACATCAGATACTACCTTGGGCATAAAGGAGGGATTAGTCCTCATGGAGACTCTGTCTGCATGAAAAATTATGAAAGGATCGACAGCCATGACAGCTTGAAGTGCTGAGACCCTTCTGGCAGAGGTGATAGCCAGTAGGAAGGCAGTCTTCCAATTGAGGTATTTCAATTCTTTTGAAGCGGCAGGTTCAAAAGGAGGTAAGGTTAGTTTCTCTAACACATAATTCAGATCCCAGGGTGGAACAGGTCTTCTGGGAGGCCTGATATTGGAAGCCCCTCTCAGGAATTGCTTAACCAATGGATACGAGAAGAGGGGTGGGTGTGAATCACAATGGGCAGAGATGGCGGAGGCATGGATTTTAATAGAAGAAAAGGAGAGGCCACTATTGAGCAACTCTGGTAAGGAATCTAGGATGAGGGGGCTGGAAGGTTGGGAGGGACTGGTCCCTTTTGATTGCTTCCAGGAGCAGAATCTTTTCCATTTTCCTGCAGAAGTTTTTTTTGTGCCTCTAGCCTCTGTGATGATGTTCAAGACCTGTCTGCTTAACAGTGACTTACTGTTAGTTTTTAGTGTATGAGCCATGCTGAAAGTTTGAGAGTCTGTAGGTCTGGGTGCAGTACCTTCCCCCTCTCCTGGGTCAAGAGGTCTGACCTTAGGGGAAGCAGCTTGGGGGGCTGTAAGGTCAGACTGCACAGTAAGGGGTAGCAATGTTGTCTGGGCCAGTCTGGAACGATGAGGATGGCCTTTGGTCTCTCCTCTCTTATTTTGATTAGAACCTTGGGAAGAAGGGGCAGAGGATGTGAACACAAAGAGGGAGCTCCAGGGGAAAGTCAAGGCATCCACCTTCCATGCTAGGAGGTGATACTCCCTGGTGCAAAACTTATGCAGCTGGTGACTGAGGTGTGAGGCAAAGTGGCCCACTTGTGGGGTCCCCTAATATTGGGTGATTTGCAGATAGATTTCTCTGTGGAGCTGCCATTCGTGGGGGTCCAGTAAGTTTCTGCATAGGTGGTCTGCCAGTGTGCTGTTGATCCCTGGTAAGTACTGGGCGATTAGGTGTAGCCCCATGGAGGTGGCCATAAGCTACAGAGTCATGGCTAACCTGCACAGGGGGTAAAACTGGGTGCCCCCTGATTGCTGATGTACCACATTACTGTGGTGTTGTCGGTTTTTATAAGGAGGACCCCTGGCCTGATATGGGGTTGGAAGGAAGTTAGAGCGTTTTGCACTGCCATCATTTCTTTCTGGTTGATGTGCAAGTGGAGTTGCTGGGCATTCCAAAGGCCTTGGGTACACCTGCCTGCTAGGTGAGCGCCCCAAGCTACGTCTGAGGCATCAATGGTGACTGTCTGGCCGGAAGGGTGGAGGATGAAGGGAAGACCCTTGTTCATGGCACAGGCCTCTGCCCACCAGAGAAATTCATCCCTTATGCAAGGGATTAGTGGGATGGTGCTCCGTAGGGACTGAGAGTGCTGACACCAAAGGTTCTTTAAGTACCACTGAATCTTTCTCATGTGAAGCCTGTGAGAGGGAGGAGGATGCAAGATCCCATGTATCCCAGGGGCTCGTAGGAACTTCCTCGCAGTGAGGTGATTTCTGGAAGCCAGCTGGGTGAAGTAGAGAGGCAGGAAACTTGGCTTTTCTGGGGACAGGAAGGCCATTAGGGTTGCTGTGTCTAGCATAGCTCCCAGGAAAGCAATTTTCCTGGTGAGGTTTTGCCTTGCTTTTTTCTTGTTGATGGCTAAACTGGATTCAAGGAAAACATCATCCACCACTTCTAGAATACGTGGGATGGCCAGGGGGTCTGTGATGGTGAAGGGTTTCCCTGAAGGAGAGGCCCTCTGGAGGGGAGGCAGAGGGGATGGATTTCTCTGCATCTGAATCCTCAAGACAGTTAAGGGCTGTTGTTCCTCTTCAAAGGCAGAATAATCAGAATCCTCAGACTCCCAGTCTATCATAATTTGTGGAGAAGGAACCCTTTCCTTTTAGGAGTGAGGGCTTGAGTACCTTGGATAAGGGAGATGAAATCCTCCGCTATTTTAAGCATTTGAGCTTGGGTGGGGGAGCAGTAGCAAGATGGTGGCTAGAAGCAGATTTCCTAGGAGTGCTCTGGCTTTGAGGCCTAAGAGAATCCGTTGGTCTCTGAGGAATGGTAATTGGAAGAGTAGATGTCGGTTTTTCTCTAGAATCAGTTGTGCAAACGACATCCTCGGAAGCCGGTGCCTGGGTCACGGCTCCGGACCCAACCAAGAGAGAGACAGCCAAAGGCTCGAAAGACAAAGTAGATTTCTGAGTCATACCAGACTCCAGAAGAGTCTCAGCAGAGGCCTGCATAGAAATCAAGTTTGGCATTAGGGACTGTGAAAGCGCCTCACTAAATTCAAGAGAACTGACAACTTGCTTAGTGGTAGTGTCGTCAGAAGGCTTAGCCTTGTATGGCCTGTCTCTATCTTTATGCTTTTTTGGAATGTTGGTGGATGGTTGACTGACGGACGCCATATCGGAATTTGAAGACGGAATGCAAAAGTAATTGTCTACAAAAAGAGCTCTACGGCGAATGGTTCTCACATTAAATAGAGCACAGAACTGGCAATGAGGGACGTCGTGGTTTGAGTCTAAACAAGTGATGCAGTAAGAATGAAAGTCTCGGTGTGGAATCTGCTTTCCACAGGTGAGACAATTAACTTTTTCGGACATCAGTTAGAGCAAGAAAAAAGGGTTCCCAATGGCATACTTAGCTTTAGACATTTTCAGCTGAAATTCGACTTCTGGTAGCGACAGACCGGCACTTCTGCAAACTGATTCTGCTACGGGCTACATGGCAAGAAAGACTGATGTAATGACATCGGCTGCCTTGAATTATAGTACTGACGACATGACGTCAGACTACAGGTGACAGCAGCCGGTGCACAAAAACATTGACTCTGGTATTCAGGCTGGACAAGGGCTATCACAGCAGGGATAACCCGCAGGTGTTAACTGCAACAGTGAAACACGAAGAACATCGAGCATCTGTCAGACTGATACCAAACAAACACTGCTACAAGCAGAAATTCTTAAAATTACTTCTGAATACAAAGAAATAAATTAAAATATTTTTATAAAAACAAAAAACAGAAAGAGAAAAATACATCTCATAATAAATTGCGAGGAAGGGGCCCGCCAAATGGGGATTACCTGATGAGTAAGACAGAAAAAATCAGCACTGGATAGCTCTGGATCCTGTGAAGAGTTAAAAGACTTCATTCTTTGGATGACAGAAGAAGACTGAACACTCCCTTCCTGTAACAGCTGGAGGCTTCCTCTTAGGATATGCTCAGCCAATCAGCTGTCACAGGAAGACAGCCAGGGGGCTGTAGTCTGAGCTTTTGAAAGCTGCCAGCTCTTATCTTGGCAAATAACCCCAAATGCCACCAAGGAAGTGGAAATGAACATCTGTACAGCTTTCATATCTTTGATGGGAAAGGTCCTTCTTTATCTTCTGTAAGGATACAGTCCAATGCTTGTAGTTATGAGTGGCTCTTCATGAGGCAACTCACTGAATGATTGTGGCTTTGAAGGTTAACTTAGATGTGGAGATCACATCCAGCATATACTGAGAGGTGCACATGAAACTGATGCAAAAATCATTCATAAATACATTGCTGAAAAATGCTAGATGAGTAACTAGTGTTCTGATTCAATGAGATGTGAATTCAGAAAGCACAGAAGTTTTACACTTCTAATAAAACAATCTAACACCGTCAGACAGAAATGTTGACAAAGTTACTTTGGTGACCTTACTGCCTAATATGAAACATCTTACTGAAGGTGACAAATAACTGGGAGTCCTTTCTGGCAAGAATTTGTTATATCCAAGTAAAATCTATGTTGTCCAGGAAAACCCATACAATGTAACAAATATTTCCCTTTGCTTTACTAACTCTGGAAAGTTTATCAACTGGTTCAGTTTGGATTCCGTTACCACCACTAGTAGGAAAGAGGGACTTGTTCTGAACGGCAGCTCTCCCTTCTGTTAAACTAAGTAAAGACAGTTAAAAGGCAATGTTCTCCACCTCAGAAATCCCTGTACTGGAAGTGCCAGCCATCAGAAATAGATCTTTCCAGGAAAGAAACTTTAAATCTACTTCAGCAGCAGGTCTGCCAAGAGGGACAGTCAATTTTCCAGCAGGAAACACCTGTCCCAAGGAGGTATAAAGGGTCTTATGACATGATCACTGGCATTGGAGTAACCACGTGATTGACTGTAGGGCATGAAAAATCTAGGTGAGGGCTGCCAGACAAGTGGGTCAGAAGGGCTTTCAACTTTTTGACCTTCTCAATGTATTTGGAGGTCAGGAGAAATGGAGAAAAGACACAAAGGAGACTGGGGGGGGGGCAGGGCAACCCTGCAAAAGTTCATCTCTGGCATTTTTTCCCATGAGAGGAATAAGAGAATAGAAACTAATGCAGTTGACAATTGTAGGTGATGCAAAGAGCTCCCTGTATGGCTTTTTCCAGCAACAGACTAGTTTTTGTGCCACTGTCAACTGCCAAACCACTCATGAGGCATCAGAAAACATCTACTGAGCTAGTAACCTAGGGAGTTTTATTTTTCCTCTCGTGTGCGAGGTTGGCATAACTGTTAAGGTTTTTACCTTACAGACACAAGATGCAGGGTTTGATTCTCACATGGGGTAAATGACTAGGCTTAAAATGGCCTACAAAGGCAGTTAGCCTACTACTAATCTATGAACCTATGATATGACTGATTATCAGAAAGCAACTTTCATACATAGACCATTCTCTTGCCTTCATGGCATCCTGGCAAAGAGGGTAAAGGAGAAGTTCCTCATTACTTATTCAAATAGCAAAAATAGCCATACTGTTACTATAGATGGCAGTAATACCCTTTCTTTTTGACATTCAGTTTAGACATTTTGTGAACAGTGGGAGCCATCCAAGAGGAAGATTTGGAGGAGTGATAGGTCTCTTGGAAAATACAATGAGGACAGGAATGGAGTTCAGTGAGCAAATTTCCCCTCTTCCTCAACAGCTCCAGCATCATCTCAAAAATGGGGCTAACAAAAAGGGATGGTGGGAAATGAGCTTCCTCATCCTTGTCCAAATCTGGGGTATATGAATCTGGTGAAGAGTCCAAGTGCTCCCTCTTACACTTATAGACTTCCAGCCTTGATGCAGAGATGTCTGATCTGAAGTGAAAGATTACTGATACTACCTGGATGCAAATGGGACATCATGCAGAGACGCTCTACTCTCTCTGTCCTGGGCAGAGAGATGCTGCACAGCTGAGACAGCAGACTCGTGTCCTTCTCCTATTGTGGCCAAATTGGATGCAGACATTAAGGGTGTCAACTATAAAGAAAGCCGCAAAAAATGGCACTGTTAACACTGGAGCCACTGTCTGATTTAAAGCTTTTGAATGTAAATGGCTATGACTTGGACCGGTCAGGAATACCAACCCTGACACACCATTAGGCCTAAACCATCATCACTGAGAGACATGGAGTCTATACACACTGAGTAGAGTGGATGAGAGTTGTTGACCACAACTGTTAGCTGAGATATGTAAGAATCCTGTTTTTTTTTCGATTATTTATACAGATTATTGTTTCCAACATTTAATATATAGCACTTTTATTGCCTGCTTTTTAGTCTTTGAGTGTATTTTATTGCTATTAACTAATCTGCACAAGTTACTGATTTGTTTGCAGTTAAAAGCATTCTGTATCTTTACAAATCTTTATCTGCTTAAAAACTTTCATTTGTGGCTTTCTCTAGTGCTTACTGTCTGTAGGCCATTGTTTTTGCCCCCACCCCCCCTCTCAGTTGGTGTCTTGCTATTATACTTGGTGGCTTTGCCAGGGCTGGCCTTAGCTGAAATGGCGCCCTAGGCGAAGTAGTGCTCTGGTGCCCCTTAAGCCCCACCCATGCCATTCTCAAGGAACACCCCTATTTGAACCACGCCCACAGGTAGGTCACTCCCACAAAAGCCACTCCAGTCATTTCTTTAAATTTTTTTAATGGCTTAAAAAAAATCAGTGAATGCTTTGTCAAAGTGTAACAAAGGGAGCAAGCCTTACACACCAGCATATCACTGACCAGCATGTACAACAGACACTGGGCACTGACTGACCATAATGAAATATGTAGCATAAACATAGTGTTACAATGCACGAGATCGACAGCAATCTTCTCTGTCAGAGAGAATAAGGGACAGCAAAAAGGTTTACTAATGGATGAGCACAACAGTTTTTTAGAGTTTGGATATGTATGCTCACCTTTTACATATGCCGATAGCTGTCCATCACCTCTACCAAACTTAGCAGCATATCTGGTTAGTTTGGAACACCACTTCAATAATCAATACAATGGTATTCCAGCAGAAAGGCAATCCATGGAAATTGCTTTCCTAAGAATAAGAGACAAAACCCTCCATAGCTGTCAACTGTACCTGCCAATGTGGAACAAAGTGGCAAAGGTGGAACACTTCCTTGCAGCATACTAAAGTCCATCTAAGCTGATCAATGTGATTAAAATATATTTCTTTATACTTAGGACTCAGCCCTATTTATCATGTATCTCAGTTACAATTTGACACAAGATTACCTTTTAACTTGTGCCACTGGAAGGACAATTCTTAACTACCACACTGGCCCAAGTACTGTATCATGCAACACAATGAAATGTAACAGCTATACTGGTTTAAGCCATGCAATCAGATTTACAAATTTTAAAACTGACTTAGTGCCTCCAGTGCTTGTTAAGTATACATAATGTTAATAAATAATTCAACTTCAGTTCCTTTGCCCCCAAAACTATATATGTGGAGGCAAGCGCTATATTCAACTACAATCTAAAACCAGGAGCCAGCTCCCTATTCTTAAAATAGAACCAAAATCGTCACATGGCTATTCTTGCATAATATAAATGAGTGCCCAGTTAAGCCACACGGGAGTAGGAAATGGCAAACATATGATTACAGTTCTCAGTTATCACACAACACAAAATTAAAACTAAAATGGAAAGCTATTTTAACAGCAAGGAATATCACACTATAGACAAATATAAAACAGCTAAAATTGCTACCAAAGTACAATATAATTGTCACATAGACTATGACATCAATGGTACAAACTGATACAACAGTAATATAATGCAAGGTAACACAATAGAAAATGCTACATGTTATAACAATGGGCTATTATTTAATAGGTTTAAATCAGTTGGGCATAAAAAATACACGTGTGGTGCACGCATGCCATTACCACTCCAGACCTACTTATTTGATTATTCCAGAGACAGACTGTGGCACTTCATTATAATGCATAACTAATAATGTCTATCATGCTTAGTTTTCATTTGTATGACATAAGCAGTTACCAAAGTACATAAACACTATTCTTGCTAATATGCGTCACTGCATCAGAAAGAAAGCTGTTTCACTGCACATGATTTATAAACTGACTTCACAGCATAGAATGAGTAATTTAAAACTAGCAATGAAAGGAATGGTGATGACCTCATGAAACAGCCCACTATATAACATTTATTTCTAGACCAAAACTAGCAATAAAAAGAATGGCAATGACTTCTTGAAATCAAAAGCCCACTACACAACAGGTATTTGTAGACCACTGCCTTTTTAGAAGTTTCTACATCATTATGCAACTGCTGCAATTGTAACAGATAGGAAAGGAAAACTTAGCATTTCTTTCCATCAAACATTTTCTCCAACATTCATACACTGGCCAAATGTCTTAGAGCAAGAAATCTTGAGAAAGCCGTAAAAAGAGGGACAAAGGCCCCCAAAAACAGGGCAATGTTTAAATATTGCTGTTACAAACTTAGAAAGCTGATAAAGTAACAGGTTTTACATTAACATGAATTTTCCAAAGGATATGAATTCTGAAACTCAAATGTCTAGCATTTCCTAATTTCAGTCTTTAATGATTTACCAATAGTTTGCCAAAAAACACAATTTGATGAAAAATGGACAAAAAAAGAGGCACAAATCACCAAGGGAAGAATGAGGTAGCAACTAATCTGGTGATGCAAAAAGCTAAGTACTGTTGGCACAATGAAGAATGGTGCATTTAGAAAGCTGTAATATAGATTAATGTTACTGATATATAAACCAAACAAAAAACGACAGCGTAAAAGCTCAGCGCTGATGCTTGATAACTTATTTTTTTTCTGAAACAAATGTTAAGTTATGCTAAAATAATGTTAGGGTTACCACCTGTCCCACTTTGCGAGGGACAGTCCCTCTTTTGGGCAGTTGTGTCCTGCAAAGAAATTGAAAAAATGGCAAATGTCCTGAGATTTTAGGACAAGCATATTACCTATACTGTATGTAATAGTTGCATACAACAATTATTCTGTATCTGAAATACCTAAATGTAATAAGAAACAGAATAAGCAACTAAAATGCTATAAGAATAAGCTTTTATTTAAGCAAAAAAAGTGAAGTTCTGTCCTTTGTACTGGCTGTGGGTATGTTGGGTATTTGAAAAGGTGACAACCCTAAATAATGTGCATGTCTATGGTGGTAGGTTAGTAGGGCTACCATCCTTTTCACAAGACAGTCATGCTTTGGGCATCTATGCCGGAAAACGAATGTGGCAAATGGTAAATACCTTGCTATTTTAGAAAGAGAAAATATTTCGAGTTCACACCAAGTATTACAAATATTGGGATATTACCAGAATCAGTGAATGAAGTCATAATAATTGTTTTGTTGAAGATGGCAATGTAATCAAAGAACTTATTGTGGTTTACAACACCTGGTCTGTGAGCCTGAATATGGTCACTTGTAATAAGTGCATTAGCCCAGTAAACAAAGCAGACAAAAATAAAGCCGACGCAAAATTATAATTATATAAATAAATATGATACAAACCAATAGAACAAATCTGAGTCTTGGCTATTTTTTCCTTCGTTTTCGTGAGACCAAGTTGGGACTGATGAGAGTTTGGTTTGTTCTGCAAAGTCTCACATATTGGTAAAATACCTTACTTTGAACACATGAACAAGTGGCAATCCCACTGCAAGAGCAAGAGCAATTCCCAACATTTAATCAATGTTTGACATTAAATACTGCAATAACTTTACCATGGCCTCTGTTTTCACGCCTGCACCGAGGCTTTTTATTAGTGTTATATGAGTCGCTCATGCAATTAGAATGTCTACCTCTTAACCTCTTAGTGCAAGAAATCTGGACAAAGCCCGACAAAATGGGAGGAGGAAGGCCCCAAAATAAGGACATATTTTAAATATTGCTATTATAAAATTGCTGGAGTAATAGGGCTTGTGTTAGCAGACATTTCCTAAGGGATGTGAAGTCTGAAACACAAATGCGTGCCATTGTTTAGTGGCTTAAATCTTGATAACATCCCAGTGATTTGCTACAAAACCACACATTTTATGAGCAACAGACCAAAAATATCAGGCAAAAATGTGAACATTCTGCTAACGTATATTAGAATGGTCTAATACAATTATTGTTGTTATATGTACTAGTACGTACTAAAGGAAAATTGCTGCCCATTTTGCTTATAATTTATGGTGCGCCATGAGCCCTCATAGAAAGAAACAGTAGACAAAAATACATAAAATATCTAGAATAAAGGAATGCATGAGAACCAGATCACAATAATCTGTAATACAAAATGCAAACACCACTTGCTGGGGCTATTTCAAAATTGTTTTAAATTAATCCGCCATGTAAAGAATGACAAAAAGCATTCATGAACAGACAGCAATCGAGAAATTGCGAACGATAATGTTTTGCTGTGGATTTGGATGCCTGGATGCCGAATCCGAGCTGCGAACTACGTAATAGTTAATAAGCCAGCATGGTAGTGCCCTGCCACTGAAGGTTTCAAAAACAGAAGTGCCACATTTACCCAAACATTGCCAACAATACACAAGTGAAGTGCCTGTTTTCAGGACCGATCGGAACGCAAGAGTCTGATAAATAGATGTTACAAATTAAACATGCTGGTTGCAAATGGAGACCGAGAAAATCAGATCCAGGGGCTACATTCGTGACCTATCATGAATTTCATGTCAGTTCGTGTTCTTAACTTTCTGTTTTATACATCTAGACCCACCATCTGTTCTGAGCCTGCTGCTCTTAAAATATCCCCATAAGAGGTACTGCAGAATAACAATCTCTTTTCTTGGGTGCTGTTGGTGTTGTTATTTTTTTAATGTAAAGCGGATGGAACTCGTTGGGTTAATGCATGAGGCAATACTACTTACTCAACAAATACACAAAAATAATTAACTTACAGCATAGGAAAAGGATGACCAAGTAACTCAGAACTTCAGAAAAATAATGAAAAATATTAATAGTTTTGTTTTCTTTTTTGTACCCGAGTGCACCCATGTCATTATGCATTAAAAAAAGTACCTCAGAAGAGTCAGAACTACAGCAGAAAAAATCCGGAAAGCGCAGTTGGTAGCCCGCGTGGTGTACAGGGAACCAGTCCGCCGATAATCCACACCGATGTCATCCAGTCCACAGATCAGAAACACAGGAAGTAACGACAGCCAATGGCTGCGCCCGCCTCTATCGTCAACGAAAAAAGGAATGAGAGGCGGGTATGGGCTGCGTTGTATTATAAACTGTGGATGGATTGGAGCAGTAGTCAGGGATGTGGGCGAGGGCGCAATGCTACAAAGGGCGGGCGCAACTACAGATGAAAAGAGAAGTTAAGTTAACGAAATTGCGCCCTTTATGATGCCGGCTTTATGGCGCCCTAGGCGGTCGCCTAGTTCGCCTATGCCTAAGGCCGGCCCTGGGCTTTGCAGTTGCCCGCCCCTACTGTAAATCTGATCTGTGACACTCCTCCCAGTCTAGTGTCATTAGCTTATTCTACCTAATACAGAGAGAACATTGGATAAGGCCCTCTGTTTCTCCTTTTTCCCTTTCAAAAAAAAAAAAAAAATTTTTTTTTTTGCCTGAATCTCCTTGTGTTCTGACTGTGCTTCTCAAACATTTTGGAAATACAGAGTATATTTCAGAGCATTTATTATAACTGTAATTGCCTTAATATTGCTACAACTCAAGTGCTCTAGGTTGCACTGCATCTTAAGTGTTTGTGTGTTTTAGCTGCTTTTCATATATAGACTTCTCTGTTTCTCTAAGTAAATAAGCTCTGCAAAGTTGTTTTATTGCATTCCTGCCTGTATTTCTGAGTTTTTTGCACTTTTAAAGTTTGTTTTTGCTTAGTTTAACTGTCAGGCTACACACTCAAGTGCGCTAGCCAAATTAAAGCATTTACTGTGTTTCTGTACCTAATTTCTGCTACTTTGTATAAAAAAAATAAATAAATCCTTGTTTACCACCTTTACTGAAATAGAATAGTCCAGTCTTCAGGTATTGCTGATCTCTGAGCTGTGTCATACTTCCTGTGTTGCCCATATCCTTATTTGGATAGGAGGAAGCTTCTTTGTTCACCAGTGAGAGTGGAGAGCTCTGAGCAGCCGATCTGTCCCTTGAGGAGTGGTTCCAGCCCAGTGACTTGTAGCTTATTGGCCGTTTTGGGCCATTTCCCATCTCTTTCTAACCCCCTGCTTTAAAGCCAGCTTTAGCACACTTTTGCGCTTGTAATTTAAAGTTTGTCCTGTTTGTTGCATTTACCTGTTGAGGCTACACACTCAAGTGCGCTAGCCTGTGTTACATATTTATTGCATTTTCCTGCTGTTTGTTGCAAAAAAGAAAAAAAAAAAACAAAAAACTTATCCTTGTTTCCAGTCTTTCCTGACCTAGAGTAGTCCAAATACAGGCTTTACTGTATTCTGGACTTTTGGAAAGTTCCTGTGTTGCCCATTTCCTTTCTTGGATAAAGGGAGGCTTCTTTGTTCACCAGTGGCAGTGGGGAGCTTACAGCAGCCTATCTATCCCTGGAGGA
This sequence comes from Protopterus annectens, assembly GCF_019279795.1. Taxonomy (NCBI): domain Eukaryota; kingdom Metazoa; phylum Chordata; order Ceratodontiformes; family Protopteridae; genus Protopterus; species Protopterus annectens. The sequence goes on along the minus strand of NC_056730.1, from coordinate 667,141,248 downwards.
GTGTTCCCAGCACAAGAATCTGGTAGTCTATTCGCCGTTTTGGGCCAATTTCTAGCTCTTTCAAGTCCCCCTGTATAAAACCAGCATTGCACGATTTTGCGGCTAGCGCAGCATCGGGCAGTTCCGCTTAATTGGGTTTAAATCATTCTCGGCTCCACAAAGTCGGGTCTTCACTTTTTCCCTTAGAACTGATCTAGTTCTCATAATAAACACCCTATTCCTACTCTAAAGCCTGGCACTTGCTCACTAAAGCAATTATATAAGTCAGCACTAAAAAATTAAAAGCAATACACCCTCACAAACTCCCCTTGAATACCTTGTTCCCCATTGGCCCTTTTTTTCTATTATAAAGGAATTCCCAATACTATTCTAGCATGTCCAAAGGTCAGTTGTCAATCTCCTCTCCGGTCCAGCTGGTGAATCTGGGAATCTTGAGGCAATGTTACAACTGCCTCATGTACACAGACAACCCTCTCCTCCGCCCAACAAATTCCAACACATGTGAGAGATGCAACCATACAGCCAAACTGGAGGCTAAGCTCTCTCAACTCAGTACTGGCGTAACCAGTCAGGAGGAGAAGGAAACCACATTCACTACAATTCCAGTCTCACATAGACCTACCACGACAGCAAACCAAACACAAACACACAAAAACATACTCTGAGGCTCTAAATAAAAATCTGCCTAAGCAGCAGAGACCTCCAAAGCAGACACCCAAGCAACCGCTACCCCAAAACAAAACACATGCAACACATAGCTCACAAAGCCAGTGTGCCGGACAGTCACAGCCTTTAAGGCTAAACAACACACCTGATACACTTGTAATAGGTGACTCTATTGTCAGGCACACTGACGTCCCGCTCACCAGGCTGAACAAGAAGGTCACGGTGAGCTGCCTGTCGGGCGCTAGGATCCGCCACATAACACAAGCACTCAGGTCACTCCAAGGCAAGTACAAATATGACTCAGTCATTGTCTATGCTGGTATGAATGACCTGAGACGTACCTCCCTGGACTACATGAAAAGAGACATAGAGGAGCTCTCTGAGCATGTAGCCCAGGCCGGTATGACCCTGACCTTGAGTAGCATCTTACCCTCACCAAGAATGATGTCACAATATGAAGACAAGATGATCAATTTCAACAATTGGCTTAAGTATTGGTGTCATTCAAAGGGGATCCAATGCCGGTCAGCCTGGGATGACATGCTTGACAAGCCATGATGCTTCGCTAGGGACGGCTTGCACCTGTCACCCCTGGGCTTTCGGATATTGGCAAAGGCTCTTGCCACCCTCATAGTGCCGTTTTTAGGCAAGGCTCAAAAGACAAACCCACCACCATAGGTATCACAAGGGATAAGAAACTAAGAGTAATGCTACTCAACGCCAGAAGTCTAAACCTCAAGATGCATGCACTCGAAACTCTCCTTAGCATGGAGAACATCGATATCTGTGCTGTAACAGAAACCTGGTTCAAAGCTCCTGAGAGCACCCCAGCACTACCAGGTTATACCTTATACCATGCTTTTCGGCCCCAAAACTTGGACCGAACCACAAAAGGAGGGGGAGTATCAATATTCGACAAAGATACCCACACCTCCAGGTTGGTGGCACAGCACGAAGCATCAGAGACTATCCATGTGCAACTAACAGTGGGTAAAACTGCCTTCCAATTCATAGCCTGCAACAGACCACCCTCCCAAACCCAGGAACCCCACTCGGCCTTCCTGAGAACACTGGAAAATATGAAGGTCTCTCCAAACACCATTATATTGGGCGACTTCAACTACCCAAACATAGACTGGGAGCATTACTCTAGCTCCAACACCCTAGCCCAAAGGTTCCTAGAATTTATAAACTCAAATGCTATGGAACAACTTGTTACCACTCCCACAAGAGGGGAAAACATACTGGACCTGATCATCACCAACATGGGGGCTCTATGCTCCAGACCAGAAGTGTATCCCTCACTGGTAAGATCAGACCATAAACTAATCTCACTGGATATTCACATCCCGACCCCACCCCCTGCCCAGAAAACCATAGTGAAAAACTTATCTAAAGCAAATTTCACACTCCTCAAAACCGAGGTGGAATCCTTCAAAGCCCCCGGACTTGTGGAAAATACGGCCCAGACCGCAGAATCCTTTATAAACGCATTCTATGAACACCTTCAGGAATGCATGGATCATGCAATCCCAAATAAAACCAAGACCCAATCCTCCAAAGGCAGGCGTCCTGTCTGGTGGACCCCAGCCATTAACAAACTATACAATAGAAGGAGGAAGCTACTACATGATAGAGCAAAATCCCAAAAAGGGAAGGCATCACTGATCAGTATTAGCAAAAAACTACGGGCACTCATAAAATTGTCTAAGGCCAGCTTAGATAGAAAAACTGCACAGGACACTAAGGAAAATCACAAGGCTTTCTTTAGTTATGTTAGGAACCTGGGTGGGAATTCTCAGATATGCTCAGAATTAGTCCAAAATGACAAAAAATACACCGAACCCACAGACATTGCCAACATCCTAGTTGACAGGTTCAGCGCAAACTCCCCCCCCACCAAAAGGGCAAATATCTATCCCAGCAGAGTGCTGCCCCCCCTGACATCTCAGATGCTCAGGTAAGAGCCGCCCTCTCCAAAGCAAAACACACATCAATGGGACCAGACGGTGTCCTGGGCTGCGTCCTACATGAACTCCAAGAAGAGCTAAACCCAAACATAAAATTACTGTTCAATCTCAACCTTACTACAGGATATGTACCCAAAGAGTGGCATACAGCAACACTGGTCTCTCTCCACAAAGGTGGTGCCTCAACGGATCCTGGAAACTATCACCCCATAAGCCTGACTAGCTTGGTCTGCAAAGCTATGGAAAGGATCATCATGGACCTCATAAATAGATATATTAGGGATCTACATACACTGGATCCTACCCAGTTCGGCTTTGGTAAGGGCAGATCCTGCTTCTTAAACCTGGTCAATTTCTTTGAAACAGTCACCAAGGCCATTGATGAGGGGAAGGTGGTCCACACAGCCTACCTGGACCTTGCAAAAGACTTCGATACAATACCCCACTCGGGCATTATAGATAAGCTCACCAGCTTAAATATAAACCCCTATGTCACTAGATGGGTTGCAAACTGGCTCAAGGACAGAACCCACATGGCTAGAATTGCTGGAGCCATGTCAGACTCCAAACCAGTTACAAGTGGCGTCCCACAAGGCTCAGTCCTGGGACCGCTCTTGTTCGGTATATATTTCTCGGAGGTACAGGCCAACACGGAAGGACTGTGGCTGACCAAGTTTGTAGATGACTGCAAACTAGGCGCCATAATCGACTCTCCAGCCAACACAAACATCCTACAAAAGGGCCTCATAGAAACAGACAACTGGTGCCAGAGCCATGGCCTCAAGCTAAATGCCAAAAAGTGTATAGCCATCCCCTTTGGCAAAAACAAAGTGCCCACAAATTACCACATAGGTGGTAATCCATTAAGTACGGAAGAAGTAATTAGGGACCTGGGGACCCAAGTTGATAGCAATCTCTCATTTGAAAACCACTTGGCCAAAGTGGTTAGAAAAACATTTTATATAGCCCACCTAATCATGAAGGGATTCACATCTAGATCAGGGGAGGCCATCGTACCACTTTACTCATCCCTCATCAGGCCCATAATTGAGTACAATGCCCCTTTTGGCATGTACCTTACCAGACACCTGCAGCAACTGGAAAGACCCCAACAGTACCTCACCAAGAGGATCAAAGGGCTCAAACAGATGCCGTATGCTGCCCAGTTAAAGAAACTCCAGCTCTACTCAGTGGCATACCGCCTGCTCAGAGGCAATCTGTGCCTGACGTATAAAGCCATGTCCAACCCGGAATTAATGGACATGCTGCACCTCAGAAAATCCAAATCCCATCGAGCTACACGCCTAGAGAGACTTGAACCTCAGCACTGAAATAAATAGGACATGCTGGAGGGACAGTTCATAACCCAGAGGCTCCCTTCACTAGAATAAAATCCCAGTCCAGGTTAGGCAGAGTCCTCATTGACTCTCTTCAAGAGGAATCTTGATGAGTGGATGGGAGATCGTAGGTTTACCCCGGGTATCAGTTCTGTGTCACTGTTAGACAGAGGCACAGTATACTAACCTCGAAAAAGGGCATAGCAAAATTCATTTAAAATGGGTGGCGAAAGCCAAACACACTCTGGCTAGGCTTATAAATGCCCTAGGGCAGATAGCCTAGTATGAACCTATGAACCTATGAAATGCTGGCTTTGGCAACATCATGATTAGGCCAAGAAAGACTAGGTCCAATACACACACTGAAGAGTCAAGCCCTTGTCCATGCACCAAAGGACCCCTGGACGCAAGTGGTATTGAAACTAAGGGCATCAAAGATTAAGGAAAAAGCGCATGTTAACAGCATCAACAATGAAGACCGTGGTCCCAGCACTGACACCACAACTCATGTTGAGTGTTAAAGTGACATTAAGATTGAAATCTGTGGTTCCATCAATAGCAGTCCCAGGACTGCAGCCTGCATGTGGCCTGGCAAGGAATATGTATAGGAAAAGCACAGAAGTCAGGTCAAGAAGATGGAGCTCAGGCCAAGCAAATGTCAGCACAGGGTATAGACCTAAGAGCATGTGTTGCAACTTAGAAAAGGCTTATAACATCATCTTGTACTCAAATTCCAAATAAGAAGTTCCTATGCAATCTGAAAATTCTGGAGGAAGAAGGACTTGAATAAACTATAAAAAGAAGTTATGTTTTACCATAACGTTCCATCTGAGTTGTTGATCATCTTCCAGTCATCACTGATGGGTTCCGTTCCGAGCCCTCTGAACCGAGTCGGCCTTATACCAAGCTTGCTTGCACCAAAAAGTCTCAAGCTAAGATGCTACCCACAATGCCCTTCACTCAGTTACCTCAGATTGAGTTTGCATGCAACATATAGAAGCAGCAAGTCAGAGGCCATCTCTGGGCAGAAACCCTAAAACACCACAAAGACCCAGAAGATTTATTTTATTTTACATTTGTTGACCGGGATAGTCCGACTGGATGCATGTCCATTTTCAGCGGAGGCCCGGGGAGAAAAGCTCCAAGGGTAAGCAGATACAGCATTACATAATACCAGCATTACATATTACAAACAGACTATTTACAGAGATTACACAAGTAAGCAAGTTAAACAAGTTCTACAGGTTACAGTTAGTCCTGAGCACAAGTCAGGATTAAATTAAATTACACAGTAAACTGGTTAACAGATTTTTACACATTCGAGTTAGCTAGGCTTGATACATTGACATAGCCACTTAAGTGACAAATGTTGTTTGAGTCTAGTTTTAAATTGACCTAAGGTGGAAAGTAAGGTAATATCAGCTGGAAGAGAGTTCCAGGATCTACTTACAGAGTTTGCAAAGAGAGAATCACCGGCTGTGTTATTAATTTTGCTAGTCTGAATTAGTAGTTTGTTAGAGGACCGAAGGGGTCTAGGATTGTTATAGGGGGTGATAATATTTTTAAGTGCAGGAGTATTTTCCGGATTATAGAGGATTTTATAGGCCATAATCAGTTGGTTATACTGGATTAGGCTAGGTAGTTCAAGCCAACCAAGCTGATTTAGATTGATGTGTCCTAAAAGGCAGCCCAGTGGCAAACCTGGCAATGTGGTTGTAGCAAATTGAGAGTTTGTTAAGGACAGTCTTGTTCAAATTCGAGAGTGGAGGGGATGCATACAGAAGGGTTGAAAGAAGGTGAGAGCGAGCTATGGCAATTTTAGCTGAAGGGGTTAGGAAGGCTTTTATTCTGTAAAGTGACCCTAGTTTTTTATTGATGGTTTTGATAGTTTGGTTAACATGTAGGTCAAATTTGAGATTATTGTCTATGATGACACCTAATAGTTTTGTAGATGGGTCAGGGGAGATTATTGTGCCATCATTTGATTTTATGGTAAAGGTGAAAGCGGTAGACCTACGTGTTGGTGAAAATAACAGCATTTTAATTTTTTTGGGATTTAGGATCAGACGATGTTCAGAAAGCCAGTTTTCTATTGTATTAAAGGTGGTCTGGGTAGCTGACCATAACTCTACTGGAGATGTGGCTGAGCAAATCAGAGTAGAGTCATCAGCATATTGGATACAGCTGACTTTTGGGATGACAGTATAAAGGTCGTTAATGAAGATGGAGAACAGCAAGGGCCCTAGTATAGAGCCTTGTGGTACTCCGAGGGTGTTAGGTAGAAGGTTAGAGAGTTGTTCTGCCAGAGGACAGCCTGCTGTCGACCATTCAGGTAGGAGTGAAACCATTGGAGGGCTCCAGTATCTAGACAGAATGTTTGCAGGGTGTGGATTAAAAGTTGGTGATCAACCATATTGAATGCCTTGGAAAGATCCAAAAAGAGGGCTGAGGATATATAATTATTGTTGCGATTATGGTTTATGGTGTTAGTAAAGGCTAGGAGGGCTGAAGTAGTGCTGTGATGAGGACGGAAGCCATGCTGAGTGTCTGCCATAAGGCGATTTTGGATTAGGTGGTGCATGAGTTGTCTATGAATACATTTTTCCATAATCTTTGCAAGTGGAGAGAGTATAGCTATTGGCCTATAATTGGAGAACTCAGTAGAGCTGCCTCCTTTGTGAAGTGGGATTACATAGGATATTTTCCAGATGGTGGGAATTTTAGCTTCTACTATGGTTCGATTGATTAGTATTGAGACGGGGTAAGCAATAGCATCAGCTGATTTTTGTAGGTACTCGGCAGGGAGTTGATCAGCAGAAAGTGTAGTGGGTTTTAATTTTTCGATCAAGGTACGGATAAGTGAAGTGGCGACTGGTTGGAAGCTGAACGCAAGTAGGTTTCTAGGGGTGCTACTTTCAGGACCAGGGGAGCTAGGAGGTAGTTGGCTAGCTAGGGCTTGAATTGTCTCAGTAAAGAATTGGTTAAAACTATCAGAAACATCTTCGGGGGTTTTATCAATAGTAGCAGCAGGGATTGGGGTTGAAGTTTGTCCAGGATGTAGTAGATTATTTAAACCTGCCCAAAACTTCTGAGGGTTATTTTGATTTACTGTCTGTAAATTACAGTAATATTGTTTTTTGTCTTGTAAAATTGATTTTTTGGTTTCGTTCCTGGATTGCCTGTATTTAATGTGATCTTGAGGGTCTTTAGAAGAATGCTATAAAGCTCATGCTTTGTTTCTAAGGGTAATTTTGAGTTTAGACTCTATAGAAAGCCATGGTGCAGTTTTTGCCTTGGTTCTCTTTGAACGAACAGGTGCATGCAAATCAAGGATCTCAAGGAATTTGTTGTTAACGTATGCTACTGCTTCCTCTAAGGGGAGGTGTTTAGAATAGACCAATTACATGAGTTTAGTTCTTGTTGGAATTTGGCAGGGTCAAAGTTTTTATTGTTTCTAACCTTTCTGAGTAAGGGTTGTTGGGAATTAATGGTTTTGTGCTTAATTACATATGTGAGAAGGTGATCGCTTAGGCCATTAAGGAGGGTACCAGAGGTGTACAGTTGGGGTGACTGTTTATGAGTACCCAGTCAAGTATACTTTCTTTTTGGTTGGGTTTATCTATCCTGGTAGGGGTGGATATGATTTGTGTAAATGCATGCAGGTTAATATGGGTGGTTGGGGATTCTAAGGAACAGGTGCCCCAGTCTATGTTAAAGTCTCCAAGTAGTAGGGTTTCTTGGGGGTAGTGACATGATAACCAGTGCAGGATATCTTCAAATGTAGATATATTGTTACCTGGGGGAATGTACATACAGATGATATTAATGTATTTATTTTTATTAAGTTGCAATTTGGTGGCAAGAATCTCAGAGTTATTAATCTGAGGAGGTTGTATTACATCTATGGTGACATTCAACTCAGATTTATAGAGTACAGCTACCCCACCCCCCTTCCTCGAAGCACGACCCAGCCTGTGTATGTTGTACCCAGGTGGTGACACTTCATTGTCTTTAGTGTTAGGTTTTAACCAGGTTTCAGATAAACAGAGAATCTCAGGGGAGTGAACATCCAGAAGTGCATGCAATTCATGTACCTTGTTATTAATGCTTCTAATATTGAGATGACAGACTAGGAGAGAGTTAGTTGGCCTATTAATTGTAGGTTTGTAGCTTAGATTACAAGTAGAGGGGGTATGTGTATCTGAAGTGAGTGGGCCAGGGTTGGGGTGAATATCACCACCAAGTATTAGGTTGAGTCTATACTTGGTGATGAACTTCAGGAATTTGTTTATTAGTTTGTGGTAGTGTTTGGATCTAGAACTAATATGCCTGGGGTTGAGATGTTGATAGACTGAACACAAGATGTTGGATAGGATCTGGTACTGTAAGTATGGTTGAAGGTGGAAGGATTTACAGCTGGGGTGATAGTATGGCCTTTTGGGACCTGATATCCCGTAAGAAACTGGTTTTCATACAAGGTAAGGAGGTATGGTGTGAACAAGAGGGGTAGTAAAGAGGAGTATATCATTATATGTGATTCAGCTAGTGAGTGAAGGAACTGTTTTACCTGGTGATGCAACACCAGAAGATAGAGTGGTGAGGTAAAGGTACTGGAAGGGGGGATGGGAGAATGCCAGATGAAAGCTAATAGGTGCTATTAAATGTAGGTAGTAGAATAGGGATGGGTGGAATTATCCCAGATGAAAGCAGATAGGATCTAGAAAGTGGGGGAGTGGCTATAGTACTATAAATTTAGAGGTACTGGGGCGGAGGGAATTGGGGCAGGAGGGAGCAGAGAGCCCGAGCATAGCGAGGGCGAACGTAGTGGGGCTAATGCAGTTTACAAGGTTTCCTAAGGTGTCCTAAAGCTATAAGGTAAGTATTACAGCTCTAATGTAAGAGTCAATTTACTGCAGTTACAGGGGAAGGAGGCAACCACTCAAGTAGAAACAAAGAGCCCTATGGCTGACCAATATGGTGACCTGCTTAATTACAAAGCACTGTAAGTGAAAGCTTAACAAATGCTTTTTGTGTGTAACCTACTCTGTTTAAATGTTGAGAGAAACTGATTGCAGTCCTGTAGACACCGTTTTGTAGGGAACTGTAGAGTTCAATCTGTTTAAATGTTGAGAGAAACTGACTGCCAGGAACCTTTGGAGGGGGTCGATGGGAGGGTGTGATGACTGGAAGAAGATCAACAAATCAGATGGAACGATATGGTAAGACGTAACTTCTTTATCTGAAGTTGTTAATCTTCTTCCTATTTCATCACTGATAGGACAGAATCCCCAGCTACTTGGAGAACTTGGGTGGCCCTTATGGAAGAACATTCAAGAAAACCATTGAGCCAAATGCCACACTTCCTCTGGAGATCAGATTCAATTTGTAATGCTTGATAAAGGTATGGGGGCTTAGCCCAAAGGGCGGCTGCACAAATGTTGTCAATGGAGGCCCTAGAATAGAAGGCAACCGATGCTGCAACAGCCCTAGTTGAGTGAGCTTTGATTAGGCCAGGCTTATATTCATTCGTAAGCAAATATGAGAAGTTAATGCAATCCCTGAGCCATTTAGACAAAGTAACTTTTGATACTGCACCTCCCATTCCAGGACCTGCAAAGGAAATGAAAAGCTGGCCCGACTTGCGAAAAGATTTAGTTCTGTCCGGGTAGAAACGTAATTGTCTATGAACATCGAAAGAAAGTAGGCAGTATTCTCCCTTGTTAGAATAATTTGAAAAGAATATGGGGAGTTCAATGGACTGGTTAATAGAAAAATCAGAAACCACCTTGGGAAGGAAGGATGGGTTCGTACGAAGTGATACGCTGTCCTTATGGAAGATCAGATAAGGGCTCTTGATACATAATGCTTGCAATTCCGAAATTCGTCTGGCTGAGGTGTTAGCCACCAGAAATAAGGATTTCCATGAAAGGAATTTTAGCTCGCATGTCACAGCAGGCTCAAAAGGGGGCACAGAAAGAGACTGCAGAACCCAGGAGAGATTCCATGCCTCCACCGGCTGCTTGATGGGAGGTCTGCTGTGGAAAATACTCTTGAGGAAAGTCTTGCAAAGGTGAGTGGAAATAAGCGGGACTCAATCTGAGCCATTATGGAAGTTGGAAACAGCTGCTACATGGACTCTAATGGTGGAAGCTTACGCCTCACTGTCGAACAGTTCAGCCAGGTAATGAAGAATAGTGGCTACAGAAGCTGAGAATGGATCAAGCTTCCGATTCTGTGACCAAATAGAGAATCTTTTCCATTTGTCCCTGTAAAGTTTCCTGGTGGATTGTTTATGAGAGGTCAAAATAATATCACTCATGGATGAAGAGAGGGTTTCCTGCCTGGCAACTAATGGAAGTGGAGAAACCAAGCAGTCAGCTTGAGAATGGACAGATTCGGGTGAGACAGCCCTTGTGGGTGAGATATGAGGTCCTGATGAGTGTCTAGGATCCAAGGAGGTTGTAGTAGATGAGGTCGGAGGAAGGGAAACCATACTTGACGAGGCCAGAACGAGGCAATGAGGATCACTTTGCTTCTCAACCGAATAGCTTTTCTTAGAACAAGGGAGATCAGAAGAATCAGAGGATAAGCATAAAGGAGACCTGTGGGCCAATCATGAATCAAAGCGACTCTTAGTGACTCCCCGGGTGGCTGAAAGAGGGCAAAGTAGCTGCTGCATTTTATGTTTGAGGGGAAGGTGAAAAGATCGTAGCAAGGCTGGCCCCAATGGCTGAAAATTTCCGCCTCAACACTCGGATTGAGAGACCACTTGTGAGGACAGAGGATGCATCTGCTTATCCTGTCCACAATCACGCTGGAGCTCCCCAGGATATGCGCTGCGATTAGAAAGCGGTTGGAAGCTATCACCCAATGCCAGATTCTCATGGCTTCGCGACATAGGGGGTAGGATTTGGTCCCTCCCTGTTTATGTACCAGACCAGGGACATATTGTCCAACTGGATAGTAATCATTCCGGATGGAAGGAGCGGATGGAGAGCTTGCAACGCCAGTAGCACCGCTCTTAACTCCAGGACATTGACATGCAAGTTGACCTCTACATCGGACCATGTGCCTTGGACTGACCTTCCCTGGAAGTGGCCCCCCACTCCATCAGGGAAGCATCCATGGTCACTGTAGCTCTGTGTTGGAGAGCCTGGAAAGGGCAACACCAAAGATTTTCGTTTGTACTCATCCACCAGAGGAGATCTTATTTGCAAGTGTTGGTGATGAGAATCTGTGAGCTCAGGGGGTGAAGATTGGGTATCCACTGGGTTTGAAGGAGCCATTGTAGTAATCTCATGTGTAATCTGGCTAGGAGAACAATAGGGATGGCTGCAGCCACAGACCCCAGAGCCTGGAGAACTTCCCTTGCAGACACCTCTCTTTGACAGAGTATCACTTTAACTTGTGCCCTTAATCTCTGAAGCCTGTGAAGAGGAAGAAAGATCAGACTTGACTGGGTGATGAATATTACCCCTATGAATTCCAATTGCTGTGAGGGCTGAAGGTTGGATTTCTCCCAGTGGATGGTGATGCCCAGAGACTCCACTAGGACTAGAGTGTAGCGGAGGGCCCTGACCAGTAGATGCTTGGTGGGGGGTGGAGAGGAGCCAATCGTCTAGGTACGGAAACACCTGGAATCCCTGAATTCTCAGATGAGCTGTTACCACTACTAGGGATTTCGTGAACACTCTGAGGGCCGTCGAGAAACCAAATGGCAGGGCTCTGAACTGGTAATGATTGGCTCACAGCCGGAAGCGAAGGAGACTCCTGGAGCGCTTGTCCATTTTGATGTGGTAATACGCATCTATCGAGCACATCCACACACCCTCCAGAAGAAATGGGAAAATGGATTGTATAGTGACCATGCGGAATTTGGTCTGCACTACTGACTTGTTTAGTTGGCTGAGATCCAGAATGGGCCTCCAGTCCTCTGTCTTCTTTGGCACCAAAAAGAATCCTGAGTAGAACCCTGATCCACACTGGTCTGGGGGGACCTGTTGGATGACTCGTTTTTGACATAGCTTTCGTATTTCGGAAGCTGCCTCCTCCCTTTGACTGGGTGGAACATTGGGAAGGTATTTCAGAGGTGTTGGATAAGATATTTTGATTATGTGGTAGCCTCTGGTAATGATTCTCTGCACCCACTGATCATCTGTAATACAGAGCCAGGTAGCTTGTTGCAGGGAAAAATGCGCCCCGACTGCTTCCAGAGGAAAGCAATCTGGCAGTGCTTCAGGAGCGCTGATAAAGTCTACCCGAGAAGGAATCTCTGGAGCCCTGGTTCCAGGGAATCCTCTGCCCCGAAGGGGCGTCTTCCATTATTGGAACCCCCCCCCCCGCCTCTGGGGGAGTCCTCACCAAGTGCGTCATGGAAAGGACCTTGAGACTTCTTGTGCCACATCTTCCCACTCCTCTGGTTCCTGGAGAAGGAACGCTGAGGATTGGAAAAGCCTAGGCCCACGGCAGACAAGGTCCTCCCAACCTGCTCGCAGCTGGCTAATGTATCCTTGACCTTAACACCGAACAGAGCTGATAGTTAGATAGGGGCACTTAAAAAGGAAGACTTGAAGGAATCCTCAAGGTCACAAAAGCACATCCAGGCGTGGCATCTCATGACTACGCCTGCACCTGTAGCTCTAGCCGCTCCTTCGGTTGCATGGGACAGCAATCTCATGGATGAATTAGATATTGACTCTAGGGTGGCAAGTTGGGAAGCAACTTTATCACGTGCTCCATCCAAAACTTGGCCGGCGAGGGTCCCAGAGTGTTCACTGATGAGATCTCTCTGGAGCCTCGTAAAATGTGCCAAAAAGTTCAGGGACCTGCCTGCAAAGGTCACAGACGCAAAAACGCGCCTCCCTAAGCTGTCCACCGCCCGGGACTCTCTGTTGGGCAGGTGGACAGCAGGACTCTCTTCCGCGAGGTCTTTTTTTTTGCGGCTGCTGTCAACACCACAGTGTCCACTGGCAAACCTCTAGACCAATGGGGTTGATCCTCTGGAGGGGAGAGTACCTTGTCTGATCTCCTACGGATGGCCTCAACAGTGTCCGGGTTCTTCCACGCCCGCTGCACAATGAGCTTAACCAACTCATTGGTGGGGGGGGGGGTCACCCAAGAAGTAGCGGGCCAACAGCAAAAGGCCTGCAGGAATACGGATTCCTCTGAGGAAAGATGGGAGGGCTTCCAGTCATCCCTCTGTTTCAAGATTTCCAGGATGTCTCCAAAAGTGACATCGTCAGAGGGTGACCGTGGGGATCCCTCCCCATCATTATAGTCCGTATCGTCCATGTAGGACTCCATTGGGTAGTCCATGTGTTTCCTCTTACATGCCCGTTTCCAAGGGGGTTCTTCGGTGGGAGCATCCGAAGAAGACTTAAAAAGGGAAATACCCTGAACAGGGGTTTACTGGGCCTTGTGCTCTTGGAGTCCTGGGGGGTGGCCTTTGACAGCTGCGGCTCAGAAGAAACTGGAGGGATGACCGACATAAGAGGAAAGCAAGCACCCTCTCCATCACACGGAAAGTGGACCTGCTCGAAGAGGAGTGGGAGCCCAGAACCGAAGAAGACAATATCAGAACCGGAGTCAACACCCCGCTCCACACGGTCTGCACCCGGGGACGGAGCCTCAAGCAAACTCGGGCCAATAGTCCCCCTCAGATCCAAAGACGAAACCAACAACGCAGTCGGAACCATGACTGGAATTGGATGTTCCATCTCACAAGCATGGGATTGAGGAAGGGTGGGTTCCGACAGAACCAACACCCAAAGAGGCCTCAAACACTGTTGTAGTCAGCGCCGAGGAAGGGATCCAAGGGAGGAGAGTATGTAGGGGTCGCCGGTGTAATAGACCCAAAGCTCGGAGTGGGATGAGGTTTAGGAAAATTCAAAATTCCCCTGGCAGTCAGCAGCTGGTCAAAAAGGCGCACCACATCCAATTCTGAAAGGCTCCTGGTGGATCTTGACAATTCCCCTGAGGTGGAATCAGGCCGGTCCAAAAAGGGGCTGCAGGCTTGTCCTGCAAACGGGTCCACAGACGAGTACTGGGTCCGCGGTATAACACAAAATGGCACCAATTCCAGCTTAGAAACCGGCAACAAAGGAATAGTTGGAGCCGAGAACGGGCTCGGAGCCGAGGTCACAACTGGGGTGGAGGCCAAGAACACCTCCGAAGTTGTCGGAACCGACATCGGATCGGAGGTGGGCAACATCGGTGCCGAGATAGAGGCAGACAAACTGGTCGGAACTTGAGGTAGTAGTTGGCACAGTAATCGTTAAGGCTGGGGTAGGCGCCGACGAGGCGACCTTGGTATGCATCACTGGAGCCGAACTTGAGCCGAGGTGGTCGGAACGGAGGAGGCAGTATGGTGCTTGGAGGAAGACTTATGGGCCTTGTGCTTCTGGCTTTTACCTCTGTCACCGGCTGATGAAGAGGGATCTGAGTGAGGACGTTTCTTGTCCACTGAAGGAGGGGATGAGACCTCTGTCGCAGAAATAGCCTCCGAAAAAGGTGAAGAAAGCAGGCCCTTAAGGATCAATTTATTACGTGTCTCATTCAGCATCTGCTGACTGAAGTCACAAATATCACATGGAGGTTTCGCCGACAAATGCAGAACCCCCAAACAGTACACACACACTTCATGAAGGTCGCTATTCAGAAGTTTCCCCCTGCAGGAAGAGCAGTGTTTAAACCTCATAGTGCCCTTCTTCTCAGACATAACAGAGAACACTCACACGCACACAAAATATATGAAAGAGTGAAAGAAAGTTAAGAAGGAGGAAATACCAACAATGGTATTGGGATTATCACAAGGGTAGAAGGGCCAATACCAACAATGGTACGAAAAGGAGTGTAGAAAGATACCACAAAACTAGTAACTAACAGGAAAAAATTCCACAAAAACTGTAGAATTTAGAAAGATAAATCACTTAGCTGGAGAGTTCAGTGAAACGCTACTATATGGCTGCGTGGCATAGGAGATCTGGGGTAACTGAATGAAGGGCATTGTGGGTAGCAGATTAGCTCAAGAGTTTTTGGTGCACGCAAGCTTGGTATAAGGCTGACTCTCTTCCGAGGGTTTGGAACCAAACCATCAGTGATGAATAGGAAGAAGATTAACAACTTCAGATTATCTGTTAGTTCTGCATCAGAAATTTAAGATTCACTTTCTATACTATTAAACCTAACATGAGCAGAACAAACACTAACAACTCTAACATGGGGGGGGGGGGGCAGCATGTTGCCTTTAGGTGTCTTAGGGGGATAGGATGTGGACAGGAATCCATAGCATGAGATGGCTCTGGCTGAATTTACATCTGTGCTTGTGCCCAGTCTATTTAGTAATCTAAGCATCACCAGAGGGTATGAAGGAGTTGAACTTGAGGATGCCTTCAGAGTCAAAGCACTCACTGTGGTTGAGGCTGCATTAATAATTTTCTCTAAAACTCACCTAGCTTTCCTGCTCTGACAGCGGAGTACTTGGTCTATACAAATTTTATGTTTTTTGAGTAAGTTTTTTTCCTCCTAAACAATAAAGACAAAGGGAATGCCTGCGTTGTAGAAGAAATTTCTTCCCACGTTTACACATCTTGAATTCTTTACTCTCTAGAACTGCAATAAAAAATACAACATCTCTACTAGTAATCCATAAACAGCAGCAAAACTAAGGAACACTCCAACAAAACAACTATAAAAATGCATTTGCTAAGATTAAAACACAGCAACAAGTAAAGTAAGACAAACAGTTGAGAAGATAAGGAGAAACAGGCCTCTGAGAAGGGAAGGAAAGTTAGTCAATCTCTGAAGGAAAATTAACAAAAAAAAAGGAATAAACTCAGTACTGCAGCGCAGGCTGGAAAGAAAAATGTTAAATGTAAAGACGGATGGAAAGGTTAAACTTTTCATTCAAAAACAGTGTTTCAATTGACAGCCTGGAGCAGTTTTAGAAAGGGAAAATGTCTCTTCCACAGGGTAAAACAAATTCAGACGGGGATCTTTCTTTATTGGGAAACAGGGGTAAGGGAGAGGAGATGGTAGAGTATGAAACTTGCAGAAGAAGGGCTGCCTAAGCTTCTGCCTTCCTCCTCACAGCAGATGAGGAAGGACAGTCCCATCTCAGACTTTATATATCACATACACACACACTCCCTTGTGGAGGATACGGGAATGTAGAATGGCACAGTGTGGTGGTCTAAAACTCAAATTACCATGATGACTGTATGAGGACCAATACATTTAGCCAGGGGTACATTCTAGGATCCAGGACACCACCCGATTTCTTACTATTATACAGGATATGCAGTTGGACCAAGGATGGTACATATGTACACTGGATGTGTCAGCCTTGCAAATCAGTATACCACATTGGGCTGGCCTTACGGCACATTAATATTAGCTGAATTGTATACCTTTACATAGTCCTGGATTCAATACCTTTCTTCTTTGTTTGACAGAATGTGTCCTCACCAAAAATGTTTTTTATTTTAATGGTGAGTGTTTTTTTTTTTTTTTACAATTAAAGGGTACAGCAATGGGGGCTTATTTTGCCCCTATTTATGCTGACCATTTCATGGACTACTTGGAATAGCAGATTTTATACAATGTCAGCCACAATTTATTCTTGGATTCTATTGATATATGGTGTAAATGACAATTGTTGGATGGTGTGGAGGTCAGATATAAAGTATTTGAGTTTATTCAGAATCACAATGAAAATAAATAGGGCACAGAGTTTACTATACAACACAATCTTAATTCCTTTTTTGGAAGTGGACATTAGGAAGAACAAGGATGGCACTTTGGAGAGTAGTGTTTACTGGAAACATCCACAATTTAATACTTTTCCGCATGTTACTAGTTGTCATGCCCATAAGTAATATCCCCAAATCCCAATTTATGAAGATTCACAGAATTTCTTTGGATGATGAATATGTCTGACAACAATCAGATTTAATTCAAAGATTCTGTGATAGGGGGTATGGTAAGAGTGACATAATGAAGATTTGCAACTCAGTTAAGCATTTGGATAGATCTTCCCTATTACGTTATACACATAACAGTTTTGAATTAAACTTTAAGGTTTCTTACTGGTTTTGTAGAAAATACACATTTTTTAGAAATCTGGTACACAGACATTGGGATATACTTTTATCAGACAATACACTACACGAGTTAATACCACCAAAATGCAGAAGTCTAACCAGACATTGGAACAACAGACTACTATTGGTGGGGACATTCTTAAAGGCTGTCAGCCTTGTGGACATAGTTCTTTGCGCAACTATGTAGACAAGACCAAAAAAGTCACAATGCAAAACAACTCGAACATTTTCAGAATTTTTGTGTTTGGAAATTGCAGTTTTGATTGGGTAATTTACCTTGCAACATGTACTTGTTCTGCATTTTATATCAGCCCAACATCCCATCTTTTAAAAACCCGAATTTCAGAACATACGAGTGATATTAAGAACAAACGTATGTCTAATGCATTAAGTAAGCATACTAAAAAACATTTAATTGCAAGATTTACGTTTGTCATAATAGACAAGATTTTATACAATAGAGCTAACAAGTCAGGACGACATAACATTCTGGATAAAAAAGAAAAATCTTGGATTATCAGACTGGATGGATTATTTTCACTTGGACTGAATGAGCATTTATAATTAACCAATTAGATCTGGATGCCTGAGACTGCAAAATATTTAAGTTTGTTTTCTGCTATAACACACTAGATACACAGACAATGGGAGTTATTGCCAAAACCAGTCTGGATTAATTTTTATCCTGCTATTACAGAATAAATAGTAATGTTTTCTGCACAATAAACATAGGTTTTTCAACAAGGACTATGGAGAGTGCTGGCTTTGATTTTTCTAAATTCAGAATACCTAGAACAAAAAGAAAGGTACTTAGTGCAGCAAGAAATGTAGCACAGTAACTTTCTTCACATAGAACTATGCTAGTCTGAGGGTTGATTGAGATCCAACCGATGCGAGTCTGAGATCCCTGGCATAAGGGAACGCTAACAATGGCTGAAGACCTCAATCTGTGACATAAATGGATGGCACAGTGGTAGCATTGTTGCCTCGCAGTAAGAGCTTCTCCAGTTCGATTCTCAACTGGGGTGCCTTCTGTGCGGAGTCTGCATGTCCCCTCTGCATTCGTGTGGGTTTTCTCTGGGTATTCCAGCTTCCTCCCATGTTACAAAGGGTCTATATTAGAAGTTAGAATGTACAGGTGTTCAAACGCCGTAACATTGAACTGGGAAGTTCAAAATTTCAAAATAGCGAAGCCGCGGAACTTTCCCAGGGAAAAAAATGGTGGGCCGTTTCCATGGCTTGCTATTTCCTCCACCGTGGTGCGATCTCAAAGGAGGTACATTTAAGTAGGGGGTGCGGGGGCACAGCCCCCCACATTAGGAACAGTTTGAAGTGTACGTGTGGTTTTGGTTTTGTATCGGAACAGCGATTTTTTTCCCCTGGGGAAAAAAAAAAATCGCTGTCCCGAGTGTTCGAAGTTATTGCATTTCAAACCTCCGGGTTCAACATTTGCGTAGTCGAACTTACTGCAGTTCGACTATGTGATACAGACTCCGTTACAAAGACATGCACATCTGGAATGTTTCTCCCCAGGCCTCCTCTGAAAATCGACTTTGTTCCAAGTCAGACTTCCCCGATAAACATATGTTAAATAAAAAAATTAAATTAAAAAAAAAATGAGTTTGTGACTACATGTTTGAGCTGGGACATAAAACTAGTATCGCACCATGACCCATCTATTACTATAAGAGTATACACATGTCTGCAACAAGAAAATGGCCTCTGGGAAATGTGATGAAGGTCCTTGAAATAAGGTCACCAATTTTTTTTATCTGATGTTGGAGAACTCTGAGCTGGACTTGTCTGGAGACCATCAAACTAGGTTACTGGTGAACTAGCAACATCTGGGAATGGCCGGTACTTGATTACCATTTATATGAGGAGTAAGATGTCCAGAAAGTGAATATTAGTAAAATATACAACTGCATTGACACTAACTGGTTGCCTTTACCTACAATGTAACACAAAATGACAGAGATACAGGTGAGAAGACTGGCTTGAAAAAGGAAGTATAAACAGAAAGGTAGAAGAAATAAACACAACTTAAAAATCAATGATAAATTTTAAGGATTCGGAACAGCCAAAGACAGAATATGCAGGACCAAACTACAGAACTTTATTACATAAGCACTTGCAGCTGGTAATACCAGCCTTCCTCAGACATTCAAAACAATCATGTGACCACATTTAAATACCCCTCAATTTACATAAACAACACTTAAAACAACTTACAACAATAAAATAATATTACTTTAACATATACAATATATAAAGTATTTTAAAAATACACAAAAAATACATAACATATATGTATATATAAAAATATAAAAGGTCATCTATCAAACACTTTTAATTTCAACACACTAGAAATAGATACAATGTCATTAAGTCCAGGGAAAACTGACGCAGCTAATAACAAAATCCACCACGCTTATGTAATAAAGTTCTTTAGTTTGGTCCTGCGTATTTTGCCTTTTGCTGTTCAGATGACAAAACAATCATTTTGAAGGGTTGCATCACCTTTGCTACACACATTTGCAGAATGAAAGAGTGGTACTGTGAGAAGTGTTGCTGTCTCCTATTAAGACAGTCTAGAGGTTTTATCCTAACCACCACATTCTGAGGGCATATAGTGTGAACTGTGAAGGTGTGCCTCTGTTTGCTGACATTTCCTTCAGATACACCAGTTTCTTCCCGATTAACAGATAAGCTGCTTAGGATGAATGATTTCTGTTAATACTTCAATATACAGCCATTCTGCTGTGGCTCACAATGCAGCTGAAAAAAACTGCAACAATAAGATAGGATTACCTACAATCTGCATGAAAGCTATCAGCTATGGAATACATCCATGTATAAGGACCTTAGTCTGTCTATGAATATACAACGTGAGTGTACTACTGCAGTGCAGACCTAAGAAATGATCAGCAACTTCAACATCCACTAACATTTCATATGCATGCCATATCTGCCAGCAACCTCTGAAACATGCATACAAAAAAATTACTCTATAATCAAATTAGCAATTAAAAGAAAACGACAGATCTTGCCTGCTCAATTCACTGGGAAGAAATCAGGTTCTACCAGTTAAATAATGTAAAATAATACAGAACCACCACAAATTTCAGTGCTCCAAATTGTTACATAAGTGTGTGGCATCTTTACCATACCAGCACATTTACAAGTCAGACAGTATTTGCAACAAATGAAAAAAAAACATAAGCAACATCAAAATGTTCATACAATTAATGAAACACTGAACAAATTGTTAGTGCAGCAAATACAACAGCAAAGAGGATTTGATTTGCTTGGAAAATCTGCTCTGAGTAATCTGGACTGTAACAGGAATCTTCCCAGTTTTTTTTTCATCTTCTGGGTCTCGTTACAAAAGCACCAGAAAACACAAATTTTTCAAGAAGTGAAGCTGCTGAAGTATATCTGAAAATACGCACATTATAAAGGGTATTATTAAATATGCAAATACACATTTTTACCAGTTTGTCTGACAAGAAGCAGAAGCAAGACCACAATTTTTTTCTTAAATATACAAGTCACATAAACCTGAACTATGTGAAATGCAAGTCTTTTCTGATTTCTGCAATCAGCTATCTTACAGTGTGGCCCTGTATCAAGACTCTCTGGGTACAACATTTCTGCAATTATCTCTACTAACCCTTGAAAACTATCTGAATATCCATGTTTTGGGGCATGATTACAGATACGCATATTACAGCGTTACAGTTTTCCTGGACTTGCACAGTCACAGTAAATCACTTGGTATACAAGTCAAGAAAAGCAGTCAAAATAAAATCCAACTAAAGTCTAGCTCTGTAACTCACCATTCCAATCTATTTAACTTGTGTGTGTGTTTTACCCGGTAAAAGAATCCACTTATCTTTTGTTCCGCATTGTATCATTTTTGCTTTGTAAAATACTACTACATATTACATAAATCTGAATATGATGACAATTGAGACCAAATGAGTCATGCTTCTTTTAGATTAATTAGTATAAAGATAAACAATCCTCCAATAAATAATCGCCAAATATACAGAGCCATAATGGTAAGATGAACAAGAACGTAACATCAAATGAACTGGGCAAATACTACGGATGCCTAATCAATCTTCTTTGTCGACTGACACATCATGGTAATATAACAAAGTAACCTAATTTTGTTTTTATTTTAAAAATACTATCTGAAACAAAAAGACTTTCATGGAGCATGTTGCACCAGCTTCAGTATTTTGGTTTCCAGAATGCAATGGCATTAAGTGTCCTCATTTTGGAAATACTCCAAAGGCACATGAAAAGAGAAAGAAAAAATGTTCCACTCCACCACTGTTAAAAGCATAATGCTTAAAAGGTATTACATTCTCTTACTTAACTTACGGCAAGAGCTGCAAAAAGGCATGAAATACAGAAGATTATAGCTACAGTGAAAATCCCTACTGCTTTCATCCTCAAATTCACTTTCTAATATCGCACCGACAGAGTGAAATGGAAAGTGTACAAGAATTTTAATTTCTGGCCAAAACAAAATAAGAGAAGTCAGCAGGAAATGGGGGAGGTGGAAGGGAGGAGGACAGCAGAGGTTAGAAAAGACTGGATAAAAATAACAGATCTAGGGACAGGGCAAGCCAGCAGGAATACATGTCCTGCAATGCTGGGAAAGAAAGCTAGTTTCAGAAACCTCCCATTTCCTTTCCTGTATCATTCACCCCACCCCCAGTCTGTAAAAGAACATTAACTCTTTCACATATCAAGAAAATAAGAGAAGTGAACAAAAAGCACTCAATTCTTAGTCATGTCGTGGCAAAATCTGTAAATGTCACTTCATACAGAGTCATCATTACTTACACCAGTGTTCAAACAGGTATGTCTGTGTGCGCACTGTATCAATAACTTTTTAAGTTATATATACAGCGCACACTCACTCTCTGGCTACCAAAACCATCTGCTGCATAAAAAAAAAAAAATGAAGGAAGGCATTATACCATTTCACTCGAACTAAAAGTAAAAATGGACATTTAAAAGCTATATAACAGTACGGTGGCAATCCCATAGGCAGACAGGTGGACACTTGGGAGTGGGAGAGGCGGGTAGAATTTCACTCATTTCCGAAGCTAGAGCTAACTGCGTAGGGCAGTCTAGTCTTCAACCACAAAATAAGGCAGAGATATCTCATGTAGGTCAAATCCAACAACACAGGAGTGACAGATGAGGAAAAGAAGGCTTTGGAGTACAGTGAAAGTTAGAGTTAGGAGATATTCCCTTTCCAGGTGACAACAAATTGTGTTGATCAAGTATTTGTATTACATAAT
The DNA here is from genome assembly GCF_019279795.1 of Protopterus annectens. NCBI lineage: Eukaryota > Metazoa > Chordata > Ceratodontiformes > Protopteridae > Protopterus > Protopterus annectens. The sequence continues at coordinate 667,118,851 of NC_056730.1, read as the reverse complement.
GTACAAAACAAACCATGACACTGCTTTTCACAGTACTAGTATTCTGCAAAAGGCATAATACCCACACGAGGAATTGGCTACTTTAACAGGTGTCGTCTTCTTCTTCTTCTTTTGGCTTTTCCCGGGTTAGGGGTCGCCACAGCGGATCACATGTCCACTCATGATTGGCAGTGGAGTTTTACAGTGTCGAGTTGCCAGCCCGGCGCCCAACCTTCCACAGAAGGCACACACATGCACTCATACCTAGGGCCAATTTAGAGTGTCCAATCCACCTACAGCATGTCTTTAGGATGTGGGAGAAACCGGAGCACCTGGAGGAAACCCACGCAACCACAGGGAGGACATGCAGACTCCGCACAGAAGGCACCCCAGCCGAGGATCGAACCACAGAACCTCTTGCTCCCACTGGGTTGTGGCACTGTGTGTTTTACTCACATCAGCATGAATAAAATGTATCATGCCATACTCCCTGGTGAGATGTACTATTATAGAATTTATTAATTAAAACATTAGACTATTTTTTTAAATATCCGAACTGTGTTAAGCTCATGTTTCTCTCTTTTTTTAATGTGGTCCTGGAACACACATCAACAACAGTGAGATATGCATACACACCAAGATCAAGTACACTTTTTTCTCTTCACAAAGTTGAACTTTCTTTTAATCTTACTTGCCTTTGTTCTACAGTTACTGAGGAGTATGTATGACTTTTACCCAGGCTGTACCTGCAAATGGTCTACTGTGATCAGTGTGCTATCCAGGTAAACAAACTAAATAATGACAGTTAAGTATGGAGTCATATGGCTAGGTCACAATGATTCTCAGAATGCTATATTTGGTCAGTATGCCATTGTTTCCACATAGCAATTAAATTTCAAACATTTGAAAAAGTGCCAAACAAACAGTGGGATGGAAGGATTCAAAGATCTGTACCACTGTCACTATATAAACAAAAGTTTTGCACTTACCACAATAACAGATCCGGATGATCCTTACTCTATCCTCTTCAACCACTAGGACTTGTATGAAAAAGTCAGGTCAACTCAGCACTAAAAACTTTCTCTTGCTGTTATTTCCTCCCTCCTTCCATAACGCACCACACTTTTCCCTTCTCCTCACATTTTCTTTGCTACTCAAGAGCAATATACTGGAAAATGCTCAATACTCTTTTGAGATCCAGTAATCGCTAATACCAAAGATGATCCGATCCCATCCATCCTCCAACAACTAGGACTGGTACCACAAGTTTAACTCAAGTTAGTTTGAAATCCGAATATTTCACCAGGCTCTAGGAGCTGCCCTCCTCCCATAATGTACCCCCATTCTTCCTTTCTCTTTAGATTTTCTTTACTGCTCATGAGCAACACACTAGAAAAGGGCCAAGGGTTTTTTGAATTTCTAAGTTTACTTGTGTATTTTTCTTACTCCTAGTAAATTAAGCAACAGTGTGTTGTTTTGGGCTCCCCCTATTGAAATATTGGCACTCGAAATGCCGACTGCCGACAAGCCTAGAGAGACTGAAAACACAGGAGACTAGCGAATCTCAAAAATCACTCTTTAAACTTCTTTTTGTAGGAGGACAAACCCCACCCCATGCAACCCCCACACCCCCAAATATACACATACCAATTCTGACACTGCCATACTTTAGAGAAAAAGGAATATTCTAAGAAATGTCATCTTGGACTCAGTATATACAAGTTTGATCTTTTGGCTATTAAGCCTCTGCATTCTGGGACAACATTTCAAATGATTACCATTGTTTTGTGCTATTCAGTTGCTTCCTTCATTAGGGTGTGGCTTGTTCAACGTCATTTTCCTCTCATTACCAAACATTTATGCTGTCAAGCTTGCTGCTGTGCTGTCTTTTTATTTAACAAGCCTTTCTTTGAGAATTCGGATGTGTGTTTCACATACTGGTGCACTGCAAAACCATAAATAGGGTGGGGCAAAGTGAGGGGCAGCTGCCAGAATGCAAGCTGTTAGGGGTGCAATCTAAGGAGCAATTAACCTGGGTTGACAGTTTCCCAGAGGGCATTATAAGGCATTTTTTGGCACTGAGTTTTAGGCCATGGCTTTGGCACCAGTCAATTGTCTGTGTTGAAACTTCTTGCAACAGGTTGGTATCTTAGAGGGAATATATAATAGCTTCCAGTTTATCGTATGAGTCACCATGTCATCTGCAAACTTGGTAAGCCAGAGGCCTTGAACATTTGCCTTGACTTCTGAGAAGTAGATGCCACACAGGCGCCACCCAGCATGGAGCCCTGGGGTATTCCACTACTGATTGGTCTCTTGGTGTAGGTGGTCTCAGTGATCCTAACTTCTTGGGTTCTGTTTGTGAGCCAGCCTCCAATCCCAGTGGATTATGTAGGGATTTATGCCTAAATGAGGGAGCTTGCCAGCAATGCTGGAGTGGGATACTTTATTGAATGCCTTATCTAGGTCAAGATATGCAGTATGCACTGTTTTGCCCTCATCCATTGCCTTGGTGACCCTCCCTCTCAAAGAAGTCTACCAGGTTAAGTAGGCATGACCTTCTCTTAAAGCCAAACTGGTATAGGGTCCAGTGTCTGTAGGTGGCCATTGCCCTTGTTTATCATTTCCTTGATAATTTGTTCCATGATTTTGCATATTAGGCTTGCTAAACTGATGGGTCTGTAGTTCACTGGATTGGTCCTCCCATGTGGAGGGTAATGACCACTGCAGCCCACCATTCCCTTCAAACGTAGCCTGATTTAAAGCTGTAGATGAAGAGTGCACCAAGTGGTCCTGATAGGTCATGTTTTAGACTGTTCAGAATCCAACTGGGAATGTTGTCGGGGACCCATGGAGGCAGTGTTTCTGGCTTTAGCAAGTGCTGCCAGCATCTGTCCCCTGCTAGTAATTGTGGGTAGTATGTTGCAGGGGATTTCACCCTGAAGTAGGGGGGAGTGAAATTTGAACTGAATTTATCAGCCAGTAAATTTGTTACGTCACCCTTACTGGTAAAGGTGGTACCATTCATCACCAGTTCAGCACACTGCTATATTACCTTTAAGGTTCCAGACATAGCTGAAGAAGGTCTTGTGACAGTCCTAAGCCTGTGAGGCTATCCTGACCTCATAGCTGGCCTTGTTGGACTTAGACCTCTTAATTTCTTGTTTACTTGTTTAAGAGAGCACTTGTTTTTTAAAGAAGTTGCCCTTCCTAATTTTGGCCATGAGTTTTCATACCCTGCTTAGCTGAGGATTCCATCAGTGGGGTTTTGGGTTTCCTTCTGGTAGTTACAGCAGTCTCTATGCAGCCATTCACATGCTTTCAGTGACACTGCATAGCTGGTCTTGTGTTTAGGGAGAGTCCTAAATTCTGACACAAACTGTCAACAGTCACTTAACAATACGTAGTTTTCCTTAGAATAACTTCTAACTGTTACTGGCTTAGCTTGGAGGGGGGTGGTGCAATGCTCTCCAATGTTGCTGAGCACCAGATCCAGTATGTTGGATATTGATTGGAGTGTGCAACATCTATTCCACTGTGTTTGTGTTAATAAAGCCCAGGAATCATTTTGCCTGTGAGTTTGAGGCAGTGTAAGTTTTCCAGTCTATAGAGGGGTAGTTAAAGTCACCCATGAATAGGGTGCTTGGTTGGATGGTGAGCACCTCTAGTAGGTTTAAGTAAGAGTCATGAGACTCTAGGGGCATATATAGTGACCTGTAGCTAGTTGTGATATGGTGAGGGATCTTATCTATGGTGACTTGCATGCAGATGAGCTCCATTGGTATCATCCCTTTTAACCAACATGGAAGCATGATTGTTGCGAACGTAGACAGACACACCTCCACCTTTGGGCCCAGTCTGTGCTGTTGTTGGTCTAAATGTGTGGAAGGCTATGCAGACTTGCAGTGTCAGAGTACCTTCAAAGTACCTTCTACGACTTTAAACTATGTCTCGGTCACAGCGCATACGTCTACATTCTCAAGACTGAGGAGGCTTGAAGGTTGTGGAGTTTTTTGTTTAAGCTCCTAACACTAAGCAACTTGCTTAGAGACTTTTTCACTATGCTGGCAGTTTTGTCTTTCTGGCATTGCCTAAAAAAAGGGAATAAGGGGGTGGATAAAATTTTAGCCAATATCCGAAAGCCTAGGGGTGGAACAGGTGCAGCCCCTCATTGGCAAAGCAACGTGGACTGTTGACCATGTCTGCCCATGCTGTCAAACACTGGATCCTTCTGTAGTGACATCAGAAACTAATCTAGTTATTAAATCAATCATTTCATGTTCATACTTTGGTATCATCCCCGGTGAAAGCAGAATGCTACTCAATGCAAGGCTTATACCCATCTGGGACACACAGATCCATTAAGTCTCTCTTCATGCAGTCCAGTGAGGTACATCTCAGGTCATTTACTCCCACGAGGACTATAACAGAATCAGACTGGTACCTGGGGTGCAGTCACGTGTGTGTGTGTGTGTGTGTGTGTGTGTGTGTGTGTGTGTGTGTGTGTGTGAGAGATATTGCTGAGCCTGTTTGCAGATAGGCAAGTGACCATTACCTTCTCCTGGTCTAACCTGGTGAGTGGGGCATTTGTTTGTTGCAGAATGGAGTCCCAATCTGAGAAGATGAAACAATTGCTACATTGCCTTAGGATGCCCAAAGCTACCAACTTAGCCAGAGATTTGGAAATTGCATATCTATGCTGTCCGGTCCTATAATAGGGTGGGCTGTTTAGGATTAAAGACTGGGTTTTAATAGGGTCTCCTAGGGTAGTTTCAGGGGTTAAGGGCAAGATGTTGTATAGTGCTATGATATGGCAGTACTATTTCATGTGCAAGCTAGCTGCTCTAAGCTTAATTCTGCATAATGCTACTTTTAAAAGGTTTCAGACCCAAGCCTAACTTTATAGGGAAATTTTACTGTCTAATACAGGGGACTGCTAACCACCACCGCTCAATGGGCAGCTCAGTACAAACCTGCCTGATTTACAGCAGTGAAAAAAACTTGAAAGCTGACTCCTACGCCATCTAGCCAAACAATAAACACAATGAGAACCTTGGAATGATTCCCAGCTCAGAGGCCAGGTTAAACACCTACTGCCACAAGATGAGTGACCCTGGAATTTCTTAAAGAAGAAGCACAGCAAAAGGAGGTCAAGTGTAGATTAAAACAACAACCAAGTCCCTGGATAATTCACCGTTCTGCAAGGTGATTTGGAGGAAAACAGAAATAGAAGAGCCAACAAACAACAAAATGACTAGTTTTTGAAATAAAATTAAATAAGTGCTTTAAAATGCACAAAAATATAAGTGATTACTGTATAAAGCAAGTACAAGTGTAGTAAATCATGAAAATTCCCACAGGAGTGTTACTGTTTACAATGAATTTTCAAAATTATTCTATGGAATGACAGCCATTTCATTTGTTAGAATATACATACTGCAAAATAACTAAATTTGTAGCTCAGCCACTGTACAGACAGTATAGCATATATGTGATTCACTAAATCAATATGGATGGATGTCTTCCACTCATAACCTTAATTTTACCCACTTTAAATTTACCGAGAGAATACCATACATGTATAAATGCCTCTCATTCTGTTTTCCCTAAATACATTATAAATATAAAAGGCTCTTAAAAACATCCAATACTACTGTTGAAAAAATTCCTCAAAAACAGGCAACTGACCACCCCAAACACTTCCTACCCCACTTATGAAACTGCCTATAACAATTAGCTGATACAGCTAACCTCAACATTGATTGAAATGACAAATCCCATTTTAACAGAGTATTATCCTTTCCTAACTACTGTATCACCTAATTATTCCTGTGCTCCTAAACCTCCCCATGTACTTACATTGTTACAATGATCACGTATTTGTGGTGTTTATTAATCCATATTAACCTTTTTGCCATGTAGCTTGCTCTCCTTTCTCCTCCCACTCCTTTAAATTCTATTCCTTCACCCAGCTAATCCCCTCTGTTCCATTATGCCTTGACTTAGCCACTCATCACCCGTACTCAGTAAATTCCTCTCCCTTAATTTCCTTTCTAGTCCCTTTTCCTTCCATTTACTCCTACACAACGCAGCTGCATATCGCATACCCTGCCTTCTTTTAGTAAATACCAAGCACATATGTTTTGATTACTGATAGTCATTGTTTTTCTTTAAGAAACTCTGACTTTAACTATTGCTTTCTTGGATTGTTGCATCTTGCAACTATTATAATGTTCACTATTATAGTGTTTTGTACCAGGTCCCCTCTGAAAATGAGTTGTGCCTACTAGGGCTACCAGGTCAACAAAATGTAAGTAAATAAATTAAAATGATGAAAGCCCTGTTGCAGGTCCAAGTAAAGGCTGGGGTCATCTCATACTTTCCCCCACTGCTTCCTGACAGGGATTCTGATTCTCCTATTTCTTAGCGTCATTTTGACTCCAGTCACTGAGAGACCTGACAGATCTAAGGGGATATTCTTTTCAAGGTCAATATAGCAACTGACATGGACCACTACTGATACCGCTGGGCCTCACCCTTTCTTCTTTAGCACTGAACAAACCATTAGTTTAAGTTGTTTTAGTGTCAATACCCCTGCTGCTGACTGTCCCATTGAACCCATGACTTAGAGTGGAGTACTAAAAGGCAGCTATCACTGTCAATTCCCTAAACAATGTCCTGGGCCTTGATTTTGCTGGCTTTTGATCCTTGGGCACCTGTATCCATTTTAACAGGCCCTTTAGCATTAGTGAATGGATGCTCGGTATCTCAATCTTCATTGTCATGTCAGCATTTTCACAGTCTATGCCTTTGACTTTGGCCAAAGTTCAGATGAGCACTACACTCTATGGTGCAAAGACTTTCCCCAGCACTAACCAAAGCCACAGCCTCAGCCCAAGATCCCCAGCACTAACCAAAGCCACAGCCTCAGCCCAAGATCCTTTTGTGTTGAAGGCTGTAGAATCTGACAGCTCTAAAACCAGAGGCTCAGGCACCCTTCACAGATCTTATTTCCAATGGACCAGGTCTCCCCCTTACAAGTCCTCAGATTCCTTCCCTCCGGGGAAGGTACGATGCAAGAGGCACCATCTATCTTTACACTCCTTTGGAGTTTGTGGTCCCAGACACAGAGTTGCGTGATGACTGTTGCCACTCACCTTTCCCACAAGATGATCCCAAATTTTTGGGAAATACTGGAATTAATGTGTAAGAAGAAGATATGGTCCTCCAATCCCTTTTCATCCCACTGAAGAGCTCCTACATGAAACATTCCATTTTCTCACTCTAACGTCCTAGGTGATGTTCCTGGAGGCAATCTGTGAGGCTTGGACTTTCAATGTTGTGGCTCTCATTTGGAGGAGGCTGAAACAGATTTTCTGGATGCCACCAGACTGCGATGTATTGGCAGTCACTTGTTACAGATTCTGTTATTGTAGCAGCAGTCCAGAAGACTGAGCCTACTCCCAGAGTCCAGATATCTGTTATACAAACAATCAGGGTGGAACTCGCTTTGCCAGGAAGCAAGTGTGGAAATAGGCTTTGGCTTCAATCCATTTTCTGATAACCCTGTAATTAATACCGGGACCCTTTTATGCAGACAGCTGAGAAAGTACAGCTGTTTAAAAACTAAAAATGGATATCTACTTATCACTGCTACAGTATTTCTACATTGAAGGGCTACTTCACTAGGGTACTGAAGTAAAAACGTTCTATATGCTTGTATGTTCATTGTATGACCTCAGTCTGTGGGCGTAAGGGTACATAAGTGGATATAGGAACGTTAGTTCCTCAGACTATCTAGAGACAGGAGACCCTGGAAAAGACTAAGTAAATACAACAAGAAGAAGAAACCAAAAAAAAAAAAAACTCAAAACCAATGAATATCAAAATCCAGAGCAAAGGAGAAAGGCGAACCAGTTCAACTGTAGCTCACTGCCAAATTTATTCAAAATAAAAGACAAAAAACATATGAGATCAAGCGCTTTCGCCTGGATCAGTACCAGGCTTTTTCAAGATGAGTTTGCACTCACAAAAAAAATAAGTTTATATACTACAAGTAATAATATCACATGATCAAATGTGTTAACAGCTTAATTGATAGGCAAATAAATTAATAGGCAAATACATTGTTAATTAGTAACTTAGTGCAAACAGAACCACTGAGCCATGCTTTTAAAAAATTGTAAGCCATGCAATGATAAAATCACTTCTGTGGAACAGTAAAATGTTAAAAAGCATTAAGAACCATTAATCAACATTAAAAAACATTGATACATCATTTAATCAATCCTGGAAATCTTTTTAGAAAATCTATGTTAAAATGGGTAAATAAATAAATAGAACCTATAAAATCACAGTGTGTGTGTTCAATACACTTTGTGCAAAAAATGCCTACAAAAAGTGGTGAAATTTGTTAGATAATAAATAGATAAAACTATCTGTTGTGTAAAATAGACTCAGCCATAAAAACTGTAGTTTTGTGAATTGTAATTTTATAATTTATAATTTGGCCCTTCTTAATTTAAAGACACTAGCAATGCTGACACTGTCATTCAGGCCTGGGGGGTTTGTGGCATTCAGTTTGAGTTGCCACAACAGCTCCTTATACTCAAGCCGGGCCTCCCAGTCCCCTCCTCTACTGTCCTGCAGAACTTGCTCTAAAACCATAAATCTCAACTGCATATTGGGACATGTGCCAAGATGTTTATAGAAAGCATTAGTGTCCTTCTTTTTAGAAATTTCATATAAATGCTCATAAATCCTTCTTCTAAGGGTTCTCTCGGTTTTACCCACATAGAAACTACAGCATTGTATACAAAAACCCAAATACACAACACCCTTCACCCCACAGTTATAGTGATGTTCAGCCCTAAATTTAAATTTTCTTGATGGGATGAATAATACACTGTCGTTTGCCACATAGGTGCACTGCTTGCATGCTCCGCAACTGTAGGTCCCAGGTTTGGGGCAAATTAACTTCCCACCTACTCTAGGTTTCCTTCAAATAACCCTTTGAGATTCCTGTCCTTCCTTCTAACAAAAGAGGGACGCTCATTGATTATTTGCTTGAGCTCTTCATGCTGTTTCAGAATAGGCCAAAATCTTAAAATGGACTGTTCTACCTGGGAAGAATCCTCCGAAAAAGTGTACACAAAGCTATTGTGAGAATCAAACTTCCCCAAAGATTTTGAACCAATATTCTGTGTTGTCCCTTTCCCCAACAAAGGGGAATATACATCGTCCCTACCCGCAATAACCTCCTTGGCTAACTCATCAACCAAAAGTGCCGGGTACTCTCTTTCTCCAAATAGCTGCTTTAATAGATTGGGGAAGTTTGATTCTCACAATAGCTTTGTGTACACTTTTGATCTTCCCAGGTGAACAGTCCATTTCCATTTTAAGATTGCCTGATCTGAGCAACAGCAGCGCCAAGCAAATAATATAATCAATAATGATCTTCTTTAAGAAGGAAGAAAACAGGAATCTCTTGGTGGGAAGTTTGAAGGGAAAACCTGGGAGTGGGAAGCCGGGTACCCTGGACCCTGGTGTGTTTCAGCACAGCAGTGCAAACAGTGCATGGTGGGTGACAGCTGAACATCGTGTGTTGAAAAAATGTTGATTTTTCTTTTTCTGGGTGGGCAAACTCACTGTGGAAAGTGTTCTGTTTGTTATATTTTGTATATTTCTAAAAATGGACTAGTTTCTATGAAAGTAATTTATCGTTTTAACAGGAGAAAATTTTTCTGCTAGACCTGATGAAATTTCTAATGAGAGGACACTAGCTATAGGCGAGGGGCCTGGTTGGCGTGTCCATGATGCCTGTTGGGGGTGTCAATTAGCAAGTACTCTTCATATATAGAGCTGAGCTGGTGGGACTAGATGTAAAAGATTGATAAAAAGAACTGTAGGCAAACTTAGACGTGTTTAACAGGCCTGAATGACAGTGTCAGCATTGCTAGTGTCCTTAAATTAAGAAGGGCCAAATTGAAAAATTTCAAATTACAAAACTACAGTTTAGCTAGAAGAGTCTACACAACAGACAGCTTGTCTATTTATCAGCTTTCTGTGTTCCACCACTTTTTTGTGCAATGTTTCAGCTGAGTTTATTTTGCCTTTGAACACTGATTTTATAGCTATCATTTATTTTGTTTTTTTTTTAACATGAATTTTCTAGTTTATGTTCAGGATTGGACGAATTTTGTGGCGACATTTTGAATGTTGATAATGGGTTGTTGAACTTTTGTTGTTTAAACCGCTTCTTCAAGTGTGTTTCATTGGATGGCTTACAATTGATTTTGATGTGACAGAACAGGTCATGTTGCTGCCTTTACTACTTAACAGGTACAGCAATAACAGATTTATATTAATATCAATTAAGCTAACACATTTGATCATGTGATATTATCAACAGCAATAAAGCATGTTTTTTTTTGTGAGTTAAAACTCATCTACCAAAAGGTGGCTCATATCCAGAAACAGAAGCGTTCTCCTTTGTTCTTTTTTTTGAATAAATTTCTTGGGAATTTGGCAGTGAGATACAGTAGACACAGGAGCTGTTTTCAAATTTGCAAGGGCCCAAGAAATAGAATCCATTCAGCAGGGGAAGGAAAAGCATCTAAGGAGAAGCTTAAACTTGATCAGCAGGGGATGAAAACAGCAGGGGGTCACTATAAACAATCAATGAAGGAACAATGAGATCAATATGTAGTTCTTTATGGATGGGCACTTGTTATTATACTAAGTTGTTAAACCTTTTCCAATGTTTCAGTGATCACTGTTGTTACAATCAGCTGTCAAAGTTTTTTTTAAAGGAGAATCTAGACAAAAGTGGGATGAACCTTTGTGTTTATTTCATCAAATAAACAGATTTTTAAGTATTTTTCTTGGAATGGAAATTTGATGGAAGAAGCATCCATTCTGGTTTGAAGATGATTTGAAGGTGTATCAGAAGGATATGATAAATAAATTGGAGACTTGCTTTTTGAGTGAAAAATGGAACTGGAAAAAGAATTTTTTGAATACAGTAAATCAATTGTTTAACAGGATAATGGAGGCATGAAAGATTCTTCTCAAAAGCTGTTCATCCTTATTAAGATGATTAGTAAATTCTGTAGAACTCTATGTTTGGTCCAGTGTTTTTGGTGGTTAAGTCTTTATGCCATCCTTTTGTGTAATGGTCTTTAGCCCTGATTAAAATGTACAACACTGTACTGTTTACTCTTTTTACTTATATGACACTCTGTAGCCCTGAAGGATGAAACCATATCAGGATGGAAAATAGAATTAGCTGCTATACTATCTTTTTGGTGGATGAACTCGCTCCTTGAGAATTCAAGAGCTCTATAGCAGTTCAGCTGTAGCTTAGTGCTAAGAGCTGTAATTTGCAGTGTCACTGTGGTTAGCTCTTATAGAAGCCTCTGTCACGATGTTCACAGTGGTCCATTGTTTACAGCCCTCTTAGTTGCTGCTTCTTCTTCTGTTCTGCTGAATTGCTAGAAGCCCTGAGAGACGGTGTGTGTGTTATGTGTCTGGTACTGCTTTGTTAATTATAAGGGCTGTTGTTCTTGTGGGTTAGTTAAAGCTCTAAAGACAATAGGTTTGCAAGTCAGTACAACAAAATGCTGTTGTGCCATGTGTTGGTTTCGAGCTCCTCTAAAACAGCTTTGTGAGGTGTGGTATGAAAGAACTGTTGGGCCATGACACTGGTTGGCACCGTTGAATCGAGGTTGTGTGTGGAGGAATGGCTTTGAATGTGTAATGTGGGGATTAAATTGAAGGAGTATGGGGTTGGAAGGAATCTAATAAAGCAGTTTGTGTGTCGGACAGTTATAATAATAAGGAGTCTCCTGGGAAATATGAACTTGAAACAAAAAAGCAACAAAAAAATTTGAAAATGTATAAAAAACAATAACTTTAGTAACACATTTGTGATTTTGTGCTTGCAGTGAAAAGTGAAATCAACAGGTTCTTTTTTTTGATAAACAAAACAAGTGAAGGTAAGGTGTAAAAAGACATAAAGTATTGTATTAATGAAATAACACATTCTTCAATAAAACAAACAAAACAATTCAGTATTAATCAGTATTGTAAAAAGTCACATTTGTTTATGCTGGCATCTGCTATGTTATAAAAATTAAAGTGGTGTAGTCAGTTTTTTTTATTGTATATGTATAAATCCTTGGTGCTACAATTATTATAATTAAAATTGGGCAAAACAAGAGATTATGAAATTTGCTTTTGCTGCTTTGAACTAAAAGTTATATTATACTTAGAAAGATTAAATGTGGCAAGAGAAATGTTAATGTATGTGTGAAAGGAGGCTGCTGAGATGATAGTAACAAAAGGTAAAGTCGGAATGATTATTCTATGTAGCTTAGGCTGATTTTCAGTTAAAATGTATGTTTACTTTGAATTGGCAGAAAAAGGTAAGTAGCTTAACTAGTACTTAAGTACATTAATGAATATGTAGATATCAAAATAAAGCAAAAGGCATGAAAAATGAAAATTTTTTCTTAGCACATATAAACAATGTGCAACTGAGAATTTTACATAAAATACAAATGGTTAGAGAGATAGAAATCTTTAGGCAGCTGTACATTTCATTCTGAGTAAATTTTGGTGAAGATTCACTACTGACTATTTTTACAGATAGATGATGCACACACTGAAAAGAAATTCATCATAAAGAGAGTTTGGTATGCCCCTTGTTGAGAGATACAAAAGAGGAGGTAGAAGGCAAAGAAGTTTGTGTAAATAATAAAATAATGGTATTTGAAAAGAAAAAACTAAACAAACTCTAGAAATTAACTTAAATTTTTATCTAAACAGTGTGTAATAACAAGCAATTTAAAGAAGTCAAAAAAAAAATAAAAAATTTCTAAGAAAATATGTGAATGATAATAGAAAAAATAAAAGAAGATAGCAGACAGAAAGATAAAACAGACACAGTGGGAAATGGTGAAACAGCCATTTTTGGTGGCTAGCTCTATCTAAGACTACTTGAAAAAGTGAAAAGAATACACACACACAACCAAATAGTTCTGAAACAAAATATTATATACTAAAAATAATGGCCACCCTGAACATTTACATGAAAGCAAGATGTCTGATGTAGACTTATACAAAAAAATGAAACCCTTTTTAAACAAAAACTCGTGGAACAAAATAAAGATCTTTCCAACTTTTTTCCGTATTTTAATCCAAGCACTAACCACTCTTAAGTGAACTTCTGAGTCGCCTATCTGGTGGCATTTGTGAACAAATTTAGAAGAAATAATGGGTACTCAGTGGCATTCAACACAAACATTCTGAGACAAAGTCTATGCATACTTCTGAGCAAGGGGCACACTTTGGACCAGGTGAAATCCAGAGTATAAAATGTCCGGACTATGGGAGTGTAAGTGAGTGTTAAAAATTTTTTATATTACTTGACCGTTGGAAAGTAATGAAAGAAGCTTTGCGGTATGTCTGTATGCTTTAATTTTATTTAATTTTGTTAAGGTACCTTAACAAGCACGGCATCAGAGGTTTTATTTTTTGGTTTGATGGGCAACTGGGCATGATCGACTGTTAAATCTTGAATACATCTCTTAACTTTTTTTCCCTTAACTGCTTTATTCCAGAATCAATGGAAAATGAGTGTGGAACTGGGACAAAGGTCCAAAAGCAAGGGACTATTTTGAAACATTACTTTAATTCACTTAGTGTTTATTAGAGCATTTTTATCAGTCTACATTTTCTGAAGAATAAAAAGGTATTAAACTCTAATATTTGGTGTAATTAACTGTGTATTCCTCAGTGCTTTAGCTGAAAAATGCAAAAATTTATGAGGGAAAGCAGAAAAAGGGAGGGCATTTTCCAAAATCAGAGGCAGATGAAATGCATATTTTTTTAGCTTGTGTGTTCGTTTCATTTTTTTTCTTTTCTAAATGTATAGAGATTCACAACTTATAGTTTTGTTGCATGTATGAGCAATGGTATAGAGACAGGCCGTGATTATTTGGAACATTGGGCCTTGCACAGCTGTTGGTCTAGACTGTTCGGTGACATCATTATACAAGGTCTAGTACTCTTTGCTATCACTGGTACAAAGCACTGTCCTACCATTAGAGTTGTATTTAGTCCCTGGGGCTCTGCTGTAAAAGAAGTGACTAAGGTGGCCATTTTAACAATGAAGGTAACAGTTCCTTGTATTACTTCAGTTTGTAAGTGGGGTTACTGCCCCCCTTAGCTCTCCTGTCCATCTTAATATAAAAAAGATAACTTTAAGGACTGAAACGGGTACTATAGCCCCCTTACAAAACAGAATTAGCAAATAAAGGCTAGAATCTGTCAAACAGTTGTGAAATTATACTACCTCATTAACATTATAAGTGGGACATAAATGCACTGGTGAGGTCCAGTGTTGTAAATTAATATTAGACAGGGCAGGTGTGTTGTTAGGTGTCCACTATGTACACCGTAGCATGCATCTCAGACCATGAATGTTGCAAGAAGATGCAGCTAAGGTGCCCGGTATGGAAGATGCTGTATACCTTACCAACCATTCTCAGGGCTTTCTGTTCTTCATATTTCATTTTGAAGCGCAAGGGTACATGAACTCCTAACCAGTTTTCTCAAATATGCGTTTCATTCATTGCAGAGTATTGTGCAGATGATATTAACTTCTGTCTACCTTTTAACAAAGTTCTTGCTTCATGAGCAGAAGACCTTATTGTTCTTTTTCCCAGTTTCTGCAATATATCCTTCAAGTCTAATTAGGGTGCTCATTCTTGGTAAAATCATATACTTTTATTTAAACTTTTTAATCACATCATTCTGTATGTAATTTATAGTAATCTTGTTTTATTGATTACATTTCATACTCTTCCTTTAAAGTTTTGCATCACTTGTTCTCATTTTATCGGTGTTACAATCCTACTGGTTTTTGTGATACATGTGATTTGCGAATGCAGTATTTAAGGGATGTGTCTTGCATTAAGTTGCTTTGGTGAAGTCTAATAGTTACTTGACCTAATATGAAGGTGCTTAGCAGTTTTTGTCATCTTTTAAAGCATTACCATTCGGAATGAGTATTCATTTCTTTTATCATTTTAGTACTTTTGTTTTCTCGTTCACTGATGCAACTTTTTTGTGGTTTTGCATTCTTTGCTGTATTGTCTATGGCCATGGATTCAACTGACCATCTTGTTTGGATGCACCCACTCTGTTTTCATTGCACACAATGCAGAACAGGCTTTACAATGCATTATGGACACTTTGAAATGGCTGCCAAACTGATAGGAATAACTCAGCCCAACAGAATGGAGGGGTACGACTGTAATAAAATGTTTACTAGGCCCGTTAACACTTTTGGGTTTGGCAGTAATGATATGTGTAATGGTAACTCTTACAAATCAGCTAATACCTCATGCAGCAGTGCCATCAAAACATAGGAAAAGAAGTTACAGAAAAATAGATCTCTTTTGTGAGACAATCTGCTTTTTGAAGAGTACATAAGAACCAATACTGAAGGATGTACGGATCTACAAGTTTCCAAATGTTACTTACATAACAGTCCCTTAAACAACAATACAACTGCATTCTTTTATCAAGCAGACTATGCTGTTATGTTCATTTTGTAGAAACATAATGAAGTACAAGTGAATGATCGTAAGCTGGAAATTGAAGCCCTAAACAAAAATGTTGCTAATGACAGGAGTTTTGGAAGTCTTTGATTCTGATTATGAGTATGTTTTTGTTATGCTCTTGGAGCTAATATTAAACAAAAGCAGAATAAAACAACTAATCCGAGAAGAAGCTGAGTATGTTCAAGAAAACAGAAACCATGAAAAAACACAAAACTCCAAAAAGCTGGACTGCAAGACGGAGAACATCATTAGTTAAGTGATTAACCAATAATGGTTAATCAGATGATTCTCTCATTTCGCATGTGGGTGTGTGTACAACATATGGTCTTAACGTTTTTTATGGATTGCTCAGAACATATAGGTACTAAAGAGCATTGTTTTTTGTTTTTTAGTCATTGAGAGAATCATCTGATTAACCATTATTGGTTAATCACTTAACTAATTAATTGTTTTATTGACTTTACATTTTACTTGGCCCAGTGTTCTAATTTATCTGAAAAGGTTACAGTATTTACTGTGACGAAAAGTGCTTAATTTGGAAAAAACCTGTATCTTTTCTGCGTTCTACGTTTGGTGTTCTCCTCCTTGCAGTCCAGCTATGTTCAAGAAAATGCATAAAGGTTCTGCATGTGCTGTTTTGCCAGAAGTCTATCAATCCCACAACAGATGGTGGGGAGATGATCCCTTCAGTCTTCCAGCTAAAGGTCAGAGTAGCTCAGTTCAGTCTATCGTAACTGTAACTATGAACCTGTTATCAGTTTGCCATCCATTCACTACTGAAATATTACTAGATTATCATTTTTTTAGTGTAACATAGGCAATTTATTCCTCAAGGGCAACAGGCACTTTATTTGTAGATGAAACCATGAAATATAAAGTTGTTTGCTAGCAGCAACCTCATTAGCTACAGATCTCTTTAATGTGGAATTATTTAGATGAGTTTTACTTCTTCAGAGATTGTGCATACTTACTGATACTGGGGTGCTGTAGAAGTTTGAGTAGACTTTTATGATGGAAAGTAAGTTTGAGTAGACTTATGATGGAAATGCTCTAAATTGGACAGTTTTGTCATTATTGGTGCATGCATTTTGTTTCATTGTTTACTGGTAAAATGTTCAAAGCAATAATTAAAACTCCCTCTAAAACTGTACTGTATTGTACAAGGAAAGTACAGTTTTGTACCTACCATAAATGTAGATGTCCGAGAGGTATGCATCTGCAGTCCTAACATATGGGTTGTCCTGCCTCGGGCAGCCCTTCGGTCGGCCGGATTCCAAAGTCTGGGTCTGGCCTCGGCTGATGTCGCACTTCACCCGACGTCATAGCTGCTGTCAATTGGGTATAAAGGCATCAGCCGACGCCATTTTCCTCAGTGTTTCTTGCCCCAGATGCCAGGTGCCCTCTAGGAAGGCTAAATTTGGATAAATGCAAATGATTCCAAACAGTAGAGAGCAAACAAAATAACATGTATATACATATATACAAACAAATACACCATAATAGATTCCTCCAGCCAGCTACAAGATGGACAAATACCCTAGGAGTACCACAGAGGGGAAGAAGGGTGGGTAATCCTGACTGCAGATGCATACCTCTCGGACATCTACATTTATGGTAGGTACAAAACTGTACTATGTCCTTCAAGGATGCATCTGCAGTCCTAACATATGGGTAGAATACCATAGCCAAACTGGGGGAGGAGGCACTAAGAAGATTATGGTGAAGTTAAGATCCCTTGCAAAACAGCAGTGGCAAAACCTGCTCGGGATCTGGAGTATAAAGGTAGATTATAATGCTTGGCAAATGTATGCACGGAGCTCCAAGTAGCAGCCTCTAAAATGTCTTTGGTAGCCACTCCTCGTAAGAAAGCTGTAGTAGTGGCTGTAGCCCTTGTGGAGTGAGGTCTGATGTTCTCTGGAGTTGTCTTTCCATGAAAAGAGTAACAAAATCTAATGCAATTTCCTATCCATTTTGAGATTGTCTGTTTTGAAATTGCTTTTCCTTCTATTCCTGTTGCATATGCTACCAGAAGCTGGTCAGTTTTTCTATTGTTCTTGGTTCTGTCCAGGTAGTAGCACAATTGCCTGTGCACATCCAAGGTATGCAGTAGTCTTTCCCCCCTGTTCTGTGGGCTGGGGAAGAATGCTGGTAGGTGGATTGCTTGGTTCAATGATATCCTGGAGACCACCTTTGGCATAAAAGTAGGGTTAGTTCTCAATGACACTCTATCCTGGTGGAAGATAAGGAAGGGCTGTACTGCCATTAATGCCTGTAATTCAGATACCCTTCTTGCTGAAGTGATTGCCAGCAGGAAAGCAGTTTTCCAAGATAAGAACTGTAATTCTGCTGTTGCTGCTGGTTCAAAAGGGGGAAGTGTTAACTTTTCTAGCACAAAGTTCAGGTCCCATGTAGGCAAAGGTGGCTTCCTTGGAGGCTTTACATTTTTAATACCTCTTAGAAACTGCCTGAGTAGAGGGTGAGAGAAGACTGGAGGATCCATGTTGTATTCTGCTGAAATTGCTGATGCATGAATCTTAATGGAGGAGTAAGACAGGCCATTGTGGAAGAGTTCTGCTAAATATTCCAGGATGTTAGCTATGTTTGCCAATGATACATTTTCTCCTTTTGCTACACTCCAAATGAGGTATCTTTTCCATTTTGCTGAATAAGTTTTCCTTGTGGATGGTCTGCGAGCCTCCAGGATAATGTCTTTAACCCTCTGAGATAAATCTGGGATATTTTGTTTTATGTAAGATTCCAAGCAGCTAGCTGCAGTGTTTTCAAGTTTGGATGCAGGATCTTGAAGTTGTTCTGTGTTAGCAGTAAAGGAATTAGAGGTAGAGGCCATGCTTGTGCTCGAGCCATACTCCTCAATAGCGGGTACCAATGCTGCCTCGGCCAGTCTGAAGCTATCAGGATGATTTTTGGGTGATCTTCTTTGATCTTCAGTAGCACTTTGTGCATCAAAGGAAGAGGTGGGAATGCATATGCTGTTAGGTTTTCCCAACTGAAGGAAAGGGAGTCCACCTTCCAAGCAAGTGGGTGGTATGTCCTTGTGCAGAATTTTCTCAATTGGTGGTTGTGTGGGGAGGCGAACAGGTCTATTTCTGGTAGCCCCCATTTCTTTGTAATGGATTTGAAGATGTCTGGATGCAGCATCCATTCGTGGGCATCCGTGGTAGTTCTGCTTAAGGTGTCTGCTAGTATATTTTCTTTTCCTGGCACAAATATAGCCTGGAGCTGAATGTTGAGGTTCAGGGCCACATTCCACAGGTCCATTGCCATCCGGTATAGAGGATATGAATGTGTGCCCCCCTGCTTGTTGATATACCACATAACTGTGGTGTTGTCCGTCCTTATCATCAAATGACCTTGTTGAAGAAATGGTCTGAATTGCCCGTTTCACTGCCAGCATCTCTTTTTGATTTATGTGTAGGTTCAGCTGGTCTTGTGTCCATAGGCCTTGTATACACTTGTCTACCATGTGTGCCCCCCAACCGAGGTCTGAGGCGTCCGTGGTGATAGTCTGGCTTGGGTGAGGGCTGTGGAAAGGCAGTCCTTTGTTCAACTGACAGGCCTGAGCCCACCACAGGAATTCTTGCTTCAGGCATGGAATTATTGGAATCTGGGTTTCTAGGCTGTGCTTGTGCTGAGACCATAAATTCCTTAGGTACCATTGCAACTTCCTCATATGTAGTCTGGCATGTGGAATCAATATTATGCAGGATGCCATGTAACCCAGGGCTTGCAGGACTTTCCTTGCTGTAAGCTGGTTCTGCGTTGTTAATGCCCTGAAATAGAGTGGTAGTTGCTTTTGCTTTTCTGCTGTGAGAAATGCCATTTGATTTGATGTGTCCAGTTCTGCACCCAAGAATGTTATCCTTTGGGATGGTACCAGCCTTGACTTTTTTATCTTGACTGTGTATCCCAGGGCTTGCAAAAGGTGAATAACCTTTTCCAAATCTTTTGTTAATTTGACCTTGTTGTCCGCTTGTATCAGGCAGTCGTCCAGGTATGGATAAATTTGAATTCCCTGAAGCCTGCAATGAGCAATTACTGATGCCAGGCATTTCGTGAATACTCTGGGCACAGTAGATAAGCCAAAAGGCAATGCTGAGAATTGATAATGCTCTGATCCTGCAAGAAATCTGAGGTATCTTCTGCAATCTGGTCGTATAGGGACGTGCAGGTATGCCTCCTTGAGATCTAGAGTCACCAGCCAAGACTCCTTGCCCAGCATGGGAAGAAGTTGCTGTGGGGTCAGCATTTTGAATTTTGGAACAATGAGATATGTGTTCAAGGCGGACAGGTCGAGAATAGGTCTCCATTGGTTTTCTTTTCTTGGCACCAGGAAAAGTCTGGAATAAAATCCTTGTCCTTGTTCCATAGGCGGTACCTTTTCTACAGCTCTCATCCTTAGTAAGTGGTTGATTTGTTCTAGAGCGTTTGTTTTTTGGTTTGGTGGTAGGTTTGGCATTCCTCTCTTCCTTGGTAGAGTATGGAAGTGAAACCTGTAACATTTGTCTATTGTCTGTAAAATCCATTTGTCTCCTGTAATGTAATGCTAGTTTACTGAAAATAAGGCTAGCTTTCCGCCTAAGGGTGCTTCCAGTTGTTCCCTGGTAGGCGGTATCAGAGCCAAGTCACTGTGACTGTCCTGTGGTAGTGGTAGTAGCTGGGTCTGTGGCAGTACTCTGGTTGTTAGGCTGCCACTGACGTCCCCTGTAGGCACCTCTGGATTGACCTCTGCCCCTTGGGCGCCTATTTCTGCCTCTCTGTGCTCTGGTGGTGTCTGGAAAGGACCAATTCTTCGAAGGCCAATTTCTACTAAACCTCAGAGGCTGGACCTGTAAGAAATCCTTGACTGTTTGAACAGATTTTGCTTTTTCTTCCACCTTCTTTAACACTTGCTGTGCAGGGGAGCCAAACAAACTGTGTTTCTCCATGGGAGCATCTAGGAGCTTTGACTTTACATGGTCTGGTAAGGATTGCTCTTTTAACCATGCATGCCTTCTGATCACTGTACCAGTCATAGCTGATCTAAAGGAAGCCTCCAGTGCATCATAGCCACATTTTAAAGAATGATTACTGACCTGCTGAGTGTTATGTACCAAATCCTGAAGGGACTTACGGTCTATAGGTTCAGGAGAGGATAGTTTTTTGTTTAGCTGATCCAACAAAAATTCCTGGTATTGAATCATGTGGAATTGACAGTTTAAGGCCCTAGCCGAAAGAGTAGCAGAAGTATAAACTTTTTTACCCCATCTCTCTAATGCTCTAGATTCTCTTTCAGAGGGGAGGGGGTTTTTGGCAGAGGCAGTTGCTACAGCTTTGGGGCCCTGTGAAATAGTTTCAGGATCTGCAATAGGAGCCTTATACAAGTGATAATGTGTGTCCGGGACCCTGTAGTATCTGTCGGGCTTAGCAGGGGCCGGGGGAAGAGAATCAGGGGCAGTACAAGCATCATTAAATGCATCATCCACAACTGTTAGTACTGGAGGAATGGCTAAAGGCCTATGCTGTGGCAAGTGTAAAAAGGTCCTTAGCCTCTTCCTAGAATCTGAAAAATCCTGGCCCTGCCATTGGAAATGCTCTCTCATAGCATGCAAGGTTTCCCCAAAAGAAAATTCCTCAGGAGGAGAGGCAGAAGGAATTGAGTCTTCTGCGTCAGAGTCCTCATAAGGAGAGTAAGGGCCTTCTGGAGGATTTGAGTTTTCTGAATCATCAGAGGAATAATCTGAAGAAACTGGCTCAGGGGGCTCTGCTCTAGGCCTCTTCTCTGGAGGGGGATCAGAGGCCCTGTCAGGGTGAGTATGGGATCCCCTGATCAAAGAAATGAGATCCTCTGCCAGGCTGAGCATTTGAGAACTAGAGCTAGGCCTGTGTGAGGGGGTTTTAGCAGGCAAGGCCTTAGAAGATTTAGCTGCTTTAGCCCTAGAAAAAGCCTTGATAGACATGGATGCAGGGGGCCTAGCAGCTCCACGTGCAGGAGTAGATATGTCTAAAGGAATAGTATCGGATAAATCCTGGGTGCCTGCTACAGCAGGAGAAATTTCAGTAGCAGATTCAGCCATGCTGTGTGAGGCCTCGGCTGTCGGCGGTATGCTTTCGGCCAAAGGAAGAACCGAGGACTCGGTTTCAGCCGAAACCGAGACACTCGCGGTTGGCTTAACCGTGGTTTCGGCCGAAACTGCGGACCGCGAGTGACGGTCCTTTTCCTTACGCTTTTTAGCTAATTGTGAAGTCGGAGTCTCCGACGGCATTTTGTAAGCAAAAGCGGGACCAAAAAACTCCTCCGCAAACTCCGACCGACGTCTAAGTGTCTGTCGGTTGAAGGAAGCACAGGCTAGACAAGCTACTACGTCGTGGTCTGGGCCTAAGCAAGGAAGGCAGGAAGAGTGGAAATCCTTATGAGGTATTTGTTTCCCACAAGTTAAACAATTATTTACTTTTTCTGACATCGGCTGAGGCAAGAAAGAGTCCCCAACGGGGTACTTAGCTTTTAAGAAGTCTTCGGTAGTAGAAATCTCTGGATCTGACCGACCGGCACTTGCGAACAGCTTCTGCTTCGGGCGCCGCGCGGCAAGAAAGACTGAGGAAAATGGCGTCGGCTGATGCCTTTATACCCAATTGACAGCAGCTATGATGTCGGGTGAAGTGCGACATCAGCCGAGGCCAGACCCAGACTTTGGAATCCGGCCGACCGAAGGGCTGCCCGAGGCAGGACAACCCATATGTTAGGACTGCAGATGCATCCTTGAAGGACATCATAATTTAATACAACCAGGAAGGTGTATGAAAGAGTATGTGTATGTTTCGTGTGCAACGGGCCTGTGATTTGAAAACAGCCTAAACCCAAAGTTAATCTTTATCTGCCACTGGCAAAATGTACTTTCTTTGAATGTGGGTTACAATGCTGTTTCAATGAGTGTGAGTTTCAAGGGCAGAGACGTTTTAATGCTAAGTCTGTTTTCATTGTGAGACTGCATTGCTTTGTTTAGCAGATATCTATTAGTGATTGCGCTGTAAAATGCAAAATAAAACTTTCAAATGAAGTCCAAATCATCGCAGAAGTAAAGCAGTATGCACATTAGTGTTTATGGTAAATGAGGCAAAATAGCCAAGTAATGGTTCATTGGAATGGCTGCAGGGGGGAGGCTCTATTCGACCATGATTTTGTGAGGGAGGGAAAGACGGCAAACTCAGACAGCCCCGGCTGAACTATACCTCTCAACTGTCCAGATTTTTGCAGAATGAATAGATTTTTGCTTCGTATTTTTGGTTTGTTCCTCATAAAATTTGTAGTTTTCTGGCAAATCATTTAGGAATTAAGTCACTAAATAGTGACAGACACTGAGTTGCAGACTTCATAATCTTCAGAAAAATGCATGTTAAAACAAGACCTGTTATTCTATCAACTGTCTCAGTTTATACAAGAGCAATTTTTGGTACTGTTTATATGTTCCCCCATTATATTTGGCCTTGTCCAGACTTCCTGCATTAACAGGTTGAGAGGTACGTGCAAATAAATTGATTTATACAATTAGGCATATCCAAACCTCTCAACTGTCCCAGATTTTGGCTCAAAATGTTGCTCTTCCCCTAATAATCCCTCTGCAAAATGGCAATTTTGGAAGAAAACATGGAGGGCTTACAATTAATAAATAACTGTAATAATCAGAGTTATAGAATACTTTTATTTCAGAAATGCATCTAGATTATTTTATTTTGTGAGCTGCTCAAGTTAGCAGTACTATTATTAAAAAAGTGTCCCTTCTTTGACAGGTTCCCAGCTGTATTGTGTGGCTATTTTATATTTTTGCATCACATTTTTGGTCCATTTTTCATAAAATTGTGTTTTTTTGGCAAATTAGCGGCAAATCATTAAAGAATGAAGTTAGAAAATAATGACAGACATTTCAGTTTCAGATTTCATGCCCTTCAGAAAATTCATACTATTGCATTGCAATACCTACTATTCTATTATCTTTCTAAGTTTATAGAAAAAAATATTTAAAATTTGTCCTTATTTTGGGCTTTTGTCCCACTTCCATGTATGGCTTTGTCCAGATTTCTTGCTCTGAGTTTGAGAGGTATGACAAAATGTGTCAGGACCATCAGCCAGAGACATTTCAAATTGTGACATACTTGTTGCACCCCACTCCCCCATGTAGTGACTCTGGATGTGTCCAAGCAAGGCAAGGAGCAGTTATGGAGTGTAAATGTGCAGAGTATCACCCCATCCAAGCTAGACACAAGTAGTACAGTGGCTTTTCATCTGTCCTTGATTTTGCAGAATGTTGCGATTTCTGTCATATTTTTATACTGTTGATTTATGCTTATTATTCAGAAAGTGCCTGTTGCTCTGTGTTTAAGTAGCAATGCTTTAATGATTATCAGGTAAGCTTGTCTGAGATTGGACAAGGGTAAGGTAGTCCACACAGCCTATCTAGACCTTGCCAAGGCCTTTGACACCATTCCCCACTCTGGAATCATAGATAAACTTACTAAGCTGGGCATTAATCCCTACGTCACCCAACGGGTTGCTAACTGGCTTACTGATAGAATCCACATTGTAAAAGTAGCCGAAGCCAAATCCAGCTCCAGACAAGTGACAAGTGGAGCACCTCAGGGTTCAGTCCTGGGACCGCTCTTGTTTGGCATCTACTTCTCTGAAGTACAGGCCAACACTAAGGGACTCTGGCTAACAATGTTTGCAAATGACTGCAAACTGGGAGCCATTATTGAATCCCCAAATGATGTGGATACTCTACAAAAGGGCCTTACAGAAACAGATGTTTGGTGCCAGAGCCATGGGCTCAAGCTCAATGCCAAGAAATGTATAGTTATCCCCTTTGGGAAAAAACATGTACTCGTAAATTGCCATATAGGTGGCAGTACACTAACACCAAAAGTGTGATAAGAGACTTACGGACACAGGTGGACAGTGGTCTCACCTTCGATAACCACATCGCCACAACAGTCAGGAAATCTTTCTATGTGGCACACCTCATCACTAAGGGCTTTTCATCCAGAAAAAAGGAGGTCATTGTTTCACTGTACTCATCCCTCATTAGACCCATTATAGAATATAACGCCCTGTTTTGTGTGTACCTCTCAAGACATCTGCAACAACTGGAAAGGCCACAGAAATACCTCACTAAAAGAATCACAGGCCTAAAGCAGATGCCTTACGCTGACCGCCTTAAAAAACTCCAGTTATACTCTGTCGCATATCATCTACTCAGAGGTGATCTCTGCTTAACATACAAAGCCATGTCAAACCCAGAGCTGTTGGACATGCTACACTTAAACAAATCAAAATCCCTCAGAGCCACACGCTCCAGGGATCTATACCTTGTCGTCATAATAAACAAAACATGCTGGAGGGATAGGTTCCTGCCCAGTGACTCCCCAGACTCTGGAATAGATTGCCCATACATGTCAAGCAGAGTGCCTCTTTGGCCCTCTTCAAAAGGAACCTTGACGATTGGATGGGAGAAAGGAAATTCACCCCAGGGATCATGTCAGTCGCCCTGCTAGACAGGGGTCCAGGAAAGTAAATAGTGTGGGAAGAAATAGCCAGGGAATTGTTATGGCTAGGCTTGTATAGGTCCTAGGGCTGAAAGCCTAGTACCAACCTATGAACCTATTGAAGATGCAAGTAAGCTTTAATAAGCATACTGTTAAAGAATTGTCAACACTGAAAGCCTTTCTGTTGTTGCCATGCAGAGAATACTTACATAACTAGATAACATATAAGCCTTAGGTATTGAAATGCATATGACAGTATTTGTAATAAAGGACAGGATTGCATTATTTTAAGAAGCTCATTACATTTGTTGGACACTTGCAGTCATCTTTGGAATCTTTACCTACAAACTAAACAGAATGCCAATCTATCATGTGTGGTCCATAACCTGTGCAGTAATCCTTTAAGCAATGTATGTTGAGCTTGTTTCTTGTTTGCTTTTCATTTTTTACTTTGATCATGTTTACCCCACGAAACAATTAGATAGCTGTTGTCAGACAGGTCTTTTTGGATAAGAAACATTTTTTACAAGTGGGGGTATCACAGAGATTGCTACTTTCAGCATGTTACTTAGTACTTTAATAAAGCTGAATATAAATTATAATTAGAACTGCAGTGCAAGGAGGAGTGGCTTGAGTTGAGTGCTGCTTGTTTTTCTTATACTTGATTTTGACTGGCATTCCAGTAATGCATTTAAAAAGTAATTTATGTTTTCATGCCTCACAACCTTTTTGTTTCCATGTAGATATTAAGTAAGCTGTCATGCAGCCAATGCACTGATATATTTTTTTTCTTCTGCACTTCATTTTGTCTTGATTGGACTCTCATAATGACAGTTTGGCACCCAAGGCAGCGTATTTAATTAAAGTTACAGTTGTGGTTTTGGGCACAGCTCCTCCCCTTCCCAATGACCCCACCTATTCAGCTGTCTCCTGCAGCCTCCCTTTGATTTGAAGTTACCAGCCACCACTGCTACTTTTTAGCTGTTCATTTTTATGTATGTTCCTCCACTATTGTGCATCTCCACAGATAAAATTGGGTTTAATTTTTCACACACAAAAATGCTGATACTACCCCAACAAGTGAGTTTTACCACAAGATACACACACACTATGTGCTAATCTGCAGGCAAAATGGAGGCATACCAACTCTCCTACAAGTCTTTGTAGTGTTGAAGGAAACAGGGCACCTGGGTGTTATCCATACTAGAGCCATATATTGCACAAAGTTCCCTGGGACTCTGGGGGCCCATAATGCCAACATTAAAAAGTTGCATCATCTGTGGCTACTGCTGTTTGAGTTACTGCTGCACAATCATGCCTGAAAAGCTCTGTGATTGTCTATCAGTAAATGGTTAAAAATGCACAACATAACAGACAGACACACACACACACACACACACACACACACACACAGTGAGCTTATCCCCATACAACAGTTATTCATGTGCAACATAATGAAAGGTAAAACCCTGCTAAAAAATAGGAACCCACTGTTCGGAATGCATTTTGACTGTGAGACATGTAAAACCCAATTCAACATGTTTACCAGCTTTTAAATAAAGTTAACTTGAAAAATGTTTGTTCTTATTGTGTACTACTTGTAGTCCATTCCAGATTTGCTTTGTAAAGCAGCTTACTTTGATTACATAATCCAGAAAGCTGGTTTGCAAAAAAAAGCAGTGCATCAGTGTATGACAGTTGAACACAGCATGGAAAAAGGAAAACTGTTTTACTAGTAGAAATGAACTTGGAAAATGCTAAAAATCACTGCAGCCAGCAATGTTGGGGAGACACAGTGCACTGTATTTGAAAAAGTCTGAGTACACACCAATGTTCTACTGAGTGGAGAAGCAGGGTAGCAAAAATAAAAAATATATATATGCTGCTTAATGGTCACCTGGGAGAGTAATTCCTTTATTTTTATATGTTGATGAACAAATGAATCCAAGTAAGCTAGTAAAATCACTCCTGAAAAATGAATCCAAGTGTAAGAAAACAGATGATGATACCACAGCAAAACGTATTTATTAAAATTCCAACACACTAAAAACAAGAGATGAGCACTTTCGGCTTTTCGCCTTCTTCAGATCTGCATAGGAAATTATGTTTGTGATGATGTTAACTTCCATAGGAAATGTTAGTGATGATGCATTTTGAATTTTATTGGATGATTTTAGTATTTAACTGAGGATTAGATTTGTATTCCACTAGATGTGTATATAATATTACATATATATATATATATATATATATATATATATATATATATATATATATATAAATACTAATTTCACACACATACATAAACATATCCAGACTGATGACTAAATAAATGTAAACACATCCACAAATATCATAAAGTAAAAGCAAGAATGGGATACTTATTACACATGGGATTTTAAGAACATGTACCAACAGATAACTTGTATTTTATGGCAGGAGAAGTAAACCACATAGCATTTTTTGTCCCTTGCTCAACAGGCAAGGCAGATTAAAGGAAAACTCCGCCTTCTCCTACTGATTAACTTGAATCTTCGGTTGCTTTTTTCCCTGCAATACGATTCCAGTATTGGGTAGTTATCAGAAACTTACTTGAACTTTATACAACTTTCATTTCCTTGCCTTGGAATCAAAGGAAGGGAAAAACACCCACTTTTTTAAGCTCAACTTGTCACATAATTTGCAGAGGAATTTGTCTATGCCTGCATGACATACCACAGACAGAAAAATTTGTAGTCAGGTACTGCTGACAATCTTATATGGAAAATTAGTCCTGCTGATGTCAGAAGAACAGTAACTGCTCTAAAAAGACAGATGTGGAACTGTTTTCCATTGCGTTTACTGCAGCGAAAAATAGAACTGACAATGTTTCACAGCTGCTTCCAATGTAACCATGCATTTCACAGCAAAACAAAGATAATAGATCAGTTAGTGGTTCAAAGGCAGTTTTTGCCTCTCTTGACAAATTTACATAAGCAGCATCACAGTACTGGAATGATAAGCTTTATACTTTAAATGGTTTGTACTACTTTCCATTTTAAGAGGACTTAAATGTAGTATCAAAGATGTCTGTGACATTTAGAGAAAAGTCAAAAAATATTTTTTTTTGTGATTTTTGAAAGTATCAACACATTTACCAGTGTGGGGGAGATGGGTCTGTCAATTCATCTTGGACCACAAACATATGCATTGAACAAAGGCCTGCAATTTGGCTACTTTTTGGTTGTACCTGTATAACTCCTCAATATGCTGTAAAACAAGCCCTGAGAATACAAACAAATAAGGGCCATTCAAGAAATAAATGAAGCAGTCCTGTTACATAAGGTATACAAGATGACAGTGACTTTCACTAATCCCGTTATATGTCAATGGCATGGGAATACACCACTACTTCCTTATATCCATCATAACTAATATAAAGCAGACTTGAAATGAATTATAGGGAAGAGAAAGACTAAGAAAAACAAGATCATGTTGCTATGTCAAGCACCACTGGCAGCCATTTTGCAGAAAACATATTACAATTCTATAAGAAGCAGTCAGAGTGATTATGAGGTGTTAAAATAGCTCAGAAAACAAATGCAGTGTGAAGAAATAGATTTTTTTAGATCTAAGGTGGAGTTTTCATTTAAACAAGTATGCTTCAACTCTGCTGACATGGTGGATAACAAGGCTGAAGAAAATGCTTCTATTTATTAAACTATCCACTTCCACTCCCCTCCCCATAGATTCCAACAGCATAAGCGAGGGACCAACATACATTTTCAGTAATGAACTTGAGTCATTAACCCTAAATGTTATGACATTTTCATTACAAATTGTGCTGTAATGAAAAATAGCATGTTCAATCACCTTCACCTATTGCCATGAACTTCTGTAGTAGTCATAAATGGTTACAGCCATTTTAAATACATATGTATATATGTGTGTGCCTGTGACAACCATTTGATAGGGTCTGTCAGCATATAGCATACCTTTTGCCTTTGAACGATGTGTGGTGTATCACAGATTTTTTTCATTCTAAAAAAGATGTAGTGAAAAGGTGGTTTTACACACTGCTGAACGATATTTCAGTGCAACATTAGCAACTATCTGTACAAGCAAGCACTATAAGTGCTGTGATGCCTGCACACCATTTGTTTGCCTCCATTCTACTGAACTAGTTTGCAGAAAGGATGTTGAGAAGTATAAAAAAAGACACCCAGATGGAAGTGAACAGGATGACGAAGTGTCAGATGGTAACATTAAACTTGTGCAGTAGATTACTATGGCAGATAACAGCAAAGAAAATTAATGATTTTAAAATTGGTGTGCAAGACAACAAAGATTTAGTAGAGTAGAAACAGTTCAAACAAAAACAAAAAATGTTGAGAAAAAAACAGTAAAACCTAGAAAGCAAAAATAAATGAGCATTTTTGGCTGTGAGAAGGAATTCATCCTTAGATTCTTAAGGTTATCAAACAGTAAGTCAGTTTATACTTCAAAATACACATTTTCTTGCATATGCATAGAATATCTTTTTGCAACCCTTCTGGTCTGTCCATCAATACTAATCTGTGCTAATCCCAAAGCTACACCCTACCTTAAGGAAAAAAAAAACTTTACATAACACTACTACAATTCATACCAAGTATGGCTGAATTTAGTAGTATTGTGGTTGATGTTTTGGTTAATGCATTGCAAAAGGAAACGGTTTCCTTTTGTGACCTTTTATTTTCTTTTGGATTTTTTAATATCTTGATTTTGAAATTCAGGCATTGATCACCTGTATTTCAATGCTTTGAATTTTGTGTGCGTGCACGCAAGCCTGTAAAAAAAAATGGTAAGAAGGTTACAAAGACAAACCATTCAGTAACAATTGCAAGAAAGATCCAACCAAGCTACAGTCCTCACTGTGTAATACCTTAAACATCTTGTGGTAAAGATCCATGGGATATATGCAAATGACCTCTTAAGGACATACCAAGTGTTTCAGCTACATGGCTTCTAAATGCACATGACTTTTTACTTTTTGTGTTTTTACAGTAGTGGTGCACAACCTTTTTGTGGGGAGGGCCACTACACGAATTCTTAATGCATCTGCAGGCCACCTCAAAAAGTAAAGTTGTGTACACTTATCATAAATGTAGATGTTAGAGTGTATTCACTGTTGCAGTCATCACATGGGGGTTGTCCCTACTGTGGAAGCCCTTGGACGGCCCGAATACCAGAGTCAATGTTTTTGTGTGCCTGCTGCCATCACCTGTAGTCTGACATCAGGTCGTCAGTACTATAAAGCAAGGCAGCCAGCGTCATTACATCAGTTTTTCTTGCCCTAACCCACCAGAAGCACAAGAGAAGAGAGATAAGTGGTCCTGGTGGCTAAAAGCCACCTTGGGATGCTTGTGTCCCCCTAGGGGAAGATGTTAAATGGGGGATGGAGGGAGGGAGGGGAAACCAAGACTGCAACAGTGTATACACTTGAAAAACTACATTTATGGTAAGTGTACACAACTGTACTATGTTCTTCGTGTTTCACTGTTGCAGTCATCAAGTGTGGGAGGATTCCCAAATCTGAGGTAAAGGGTGGAAGAATAGGTTGAGTCCTAGGTATGGGTCAGGAGGCCCTGCAGAATTGCAGAGGCAAACCCTTCCCTAGACTTAGAAAAGAGAGGTAGGTGGTAATATTTTGTAAAGGTATGGACAGAGGCCCAGGTGGCCGCTTCCAAGATGTCCCTGGTAGATATTCCTCTGAGGAAGGCAGTGGAAGTGGAGGTTGTCCTAGTGGAGTGGGTATGGACAGGCTTAGGGATGGGTTTCCCATGTAGTCTGTAGCAAAAATGGATACAGTGTGACATCCATTTGGAAATTGTTTGTTTAGAGAGGGGCTTTCCCTCTGCCCCTGGGGCAAAGCTTACAAGAAACTGGTCTGTTTTTCTGAATGGCATAATACGGTCCAGATAGTATCTGAATTGTCTGTGCATGTCTAGTGAGTGTAGAATTCTTTCCCCCTTGTTTTAAGGGTTGGGAAAGAAGATGGGAAGGTATATGTCCTGGTTAAGGGTGACATCAGATACCACCTTGGGCGTAAAGGAGGGGTTAGTCCTCAGGGAGACTCTGTCTGCATGGAAAATTATGAAGGGCTCGACAGCAATGAGAGGTTGAAGTTCCAAGACCCTTCTGGATGAGGTGATAGCTAGTAGGAAGGTAGTCTTCCAAGAGAAGTATTTCAATTCTGCTGAAGAGGCAGGTTCAAAAGGAGGTAAGGTTAGTTTCTCCAACACATAATTCAGGTCCCAGGGTGGCATTGGAGGCCTTCTGGGAGGCCTGACATTAGAAGCCCCTCTGAGGAATTGCTTAATCAAAGGATGAGAGAAGAGGGGTGTGTCTGGATCATAATGGGCAGAGATGGCAGAGGCATGGATTTTAATAGAGGAGAAAGGCCACTATTGAGCAGGGATGGAAGGTTGGGAGGTACTGCCCCCTTTAGATTGTTTCCAGTAGCAGAATCTTTTCCATTTTCCTGCAAATTATTTTCTTGTGCTGGGCCTTCTGGCCTTCGTGATGATGTCCTGAACCGGTTTGCTTAACAGGGACTCCTTGTTAGTTTTTAGTGTATAAGCATTGCTGAAAGTTTGAGAGTCTGTAGGTCTGGAAGCAGTATCTTACCCCTCTCCTGGGTCAAGAGGTCTGACATCAGTGGAAGCAGCTTTGGGGGCGGTAGGGTCAGACTGCATAATAAGGGGTACCAATGCTGTCTGGGCCAATCTGAAGCAATGAGGATGGCCTTTGGTCTCTCCTCTCTTATTTTGATCAGAACCTTGGAAATAAGGGGCAAAGGAGGGTATGCGTATACAAAAAGGGAGCTCCAGGGGAAGGTCACGGCATCCACCTTCCATGCTAGGAGGTGATACTCCTTGGTACAGAACTTATGCAGCTGGTTGTTGAGGTGCAAGGCGAAGAGGTCCACTTCTGGGGTCCCCCACTCCTGGGTGATTTGCAGAAAGACTTCTCTGTGGAGCTGCCATCCATGGGTGTCCAGTAAGTTTCTGCTTGGGTGGTCTGCCAGTGTGTTGTTGACCCCTGGTAAGCATTTGGCAATTAGCTGTAGCCCCATGGAGGTGGCTGTAAGAGAGAGACTCATGGCTAACCTGCACAGGGGGTTAAGATTGGGTGCTCCCCTGCTACCTGATGTACCACATTACTTTGTTGTCTGTTTTTATAAGGAAGACCCCTGGCCTGAGATGGGGTTGGAAGGAAGTCAGAGCCTTTTGCACTGCCATCATTTCTTTCTGGTTGATGTGCAAGTGGAGTTGCTGGGCATTGCAAAAGCCTTGGGTACATCTGGCTTTTAGATGAGCACCCCAAACAATGTCTGAGGCATCGGTGGTGGTGGCCTGTCTGGAAGGGCGGAGGATGAAGGGAAGACCCTTGTTCATGGCACAAGCCCCTGCCTACCAGAGAAATTCGGCCCTTATACAAGGGATCAGAGGGAGAGTGGTCTCTAGGGACAGAGTGCTGACACCAAAGGTTCCTTAAGTACCACTGAAGTTTTCTCATGTGAAGCCTGGTGAGAGGGATGAGAAGGATGCAAGATGCCATGCATCCTAGGGCTTGCAAGAACTTCCTCGCAGTGAGGTGACTTCTGGAAGCCAGCTGGATGAAGTAGAGAGGCAGGAAGCTCTGCTTTTCTGGGTATAGGAAGGCCATTTGGGTTGCTGTGTATCACAGCTCCCAGGAAAAAGTACAGTTGTGTACACTTACCATAAATGTAGATGTTCGAGTGTATTCACTGTTACATTCATCACATTTGGTTATCCCTGCCAGGGTAGGCATTAGACAGCCCGAATACCAGAGGCTTAGTATTTTTGCGTCGGTTGTCATCACTCCAGGATTGACTTCAGGTAGCCAGTGTTATAAATTAAGGCAGCCAACGCCATTACATCAGTTTTTCTAGCCCTGTCAGAAGCCCCCAAGACGGAGTTAAGTTATGGTGGAAGAACACAACCAGTAGAAAGTAAATACCAAAACATCCTTGTAAGGACAGAGAGAGAGACAAGGGGGGTGGAGGGAGGGAAACCAGGACTGCAACAGTGAATACACTCGAACATTTACATTTATGGTAAGTGTACACAGATGTACTATGTTCTTCGTTTTTCACTGTTGTAGTCATCACATTTGGGTTAATTCCCAAAGGGTAGAGGCAGTCAAGAAGACTGAGAGCTGGATAGGATGTCCTGCAAGACTGCTGTAGTAAAGCCTGCTCTGGATTTGGAGAAGATAGGCAGGTGGTAATGCTTGGTGAAGGTATGAACAGATGCCCATGTTGCAGCCTCTAGATGTCCCTGGTGGGGACCCCTCTGAGGAAAGCCGCGGAGGTGGAAGTTGCCCTGGTAGAATGTGTCCTGACCCCCTTGGGGGGGTGGTTTCCCAAGCTGCTTTTAGCAGAAATGGATGCAGTGTGCTATCCATTTGGAAATGGTTTGTTTGTATATAGCCTTGCCCTCTGCTCCTGTAGCAAAGCTGACTAACAATTGATCTGTCTTCCTAAATGATTTAGTCCTGTCCAGGAAGAATCTGAGCTGTTTGTGCACATCTAGAGAGTGCAGAATCCTTTCGCCCTTGTTTTGTGCATTAGGAAAAAAGGTGGGCAAATGAATGGATTGGTTAAGAGCCACACTGGACACCACTTTTGGAATGAACGATGGGTTAGTCCTGAGGGAGACCCTGTCAGTGTGGAAAATGATGAATGGCTCTACAGCCATTAGTGCTTGTAGCTCAGATATTCTTCTAGCTGAAGTGATGGCCAGAAGCAAGGCTGTCTTCCAAGAGAGGAACTTTAACTCTGCTGGTTCAAAGGGGGGCAGGGTGAGTTTTTCCAAAAACAAAGTTAAGGTCCCAAGCTGGGGTAGGTGCTCTTCTGGGTGGCCTCAAGTAGTTAGCCCCTCTTAGGAACTGTTTGATGAGAGGGTGGTAGAAAAGTGGCAGCTCTGTGCTGAAATTAGCAGAGATGGCGGAGGCATGAATTTTAATGGAAGAGAAGGATAGACCCCTGTGTAGTAGGTCAGCCAGGAAATCCAGGATGAGAGGTAGGGAGGGCTGTGCAGTTCCAGCTCCCTTAGCCTGGATCCAGGTGCAAAACCTTTTCCACTTGTCAGCATAAGACATTCTAGTGCTAGGGCATCTGGCCTCATGTATAACATCTAAACTTGTTTGCTTAGATTGGCAGCTTGTGCAGTGGTCAGGGAATAAGCCAAGCTGCCAGACTGAGGGTCTGCAACTAGGGATGCATGAATTCTCCATTCCTCTGGGTTAGGAGTGTTGGGATCTGAGGGAGATGCCATAGTGGCAGTGGTGACAGGCTTCACAGCAGAGGGTACCAGTGCTGGCATGGCCAGCCTGGGGCAATCAGGATTGTCCTTGGTTTTTCCTCCCTTATTTTGAGCAGTACACTTGTAATGAGCGGTAGAGGGGGGAATGCATAGACCAAGAGGTTGACCCACTGGAAGGACAGAGCATTCACTTTGCAGGCCTTGCTGTGAGGTTCCCTGGTGCAGAATTTGCTGAGCTGATGGTTGTAGTGGGAAGTAATGAGGTCGACCTTCGGGGTGCCCCATTTCTGGGTTACAAGGGTGAAGGTTCTTTGGGCTAGCTGCCACTCGTGTGGGTCCAGAAGATTTTTGCTTAAGTTGTCTGCCAGAGAGTTTAGAGAGCCTGGCAGGAGTTGTGCTAGCAGGTGTAGTTGCATGGCTGAGGCTGTGTGCCAAAGGGTCATGGTGAGCCTGCAGAGAGGGTATGAGCGAGTCCCTCCCTGCTTGTTAATATACATCACAGTGGTGTTGTCTGTTTTGATCAGTAGAGGCCCTGGGGAGAGTAGGGATCTGAAGGTTGTCAGTGCTTGCTGAACAGCTAACATCTATTTTTGGTTGATGTGCAGATGTATTTGGTTTGGGTTCCATTGGCCCTAAATGCACCTGCTGTCCAGGTGTGCACCCCAGGCATAGTCTGATGCGTCTGTGGTGAGGGTCTGGGCGGCGTGGGGTTGTGAGAAGGGTAGGCCTTGTTGTGGTTGCATGCTGCTGCCAACCAAAGGAAATCTTTCCTTAAGCAAGGTATCAATGGTATAAGAGTTCCAGGTCTTGGGAGTGTTGACACCAAAGGCTTTTTAGGTACCATTGTAGTTTCCTCATATGCAGTCTGGCATATGGAATGAGTAGAATGCAAGAAGCCATGAACCCCAGAGCATGCCAGATTTTCCTTCCGGATAACTGGGGTCAGGGTGGCTAGTGGAGAGAAGTAGGTTGTCAGGTAGGTTTGTTTTTCTGGTGTAAGGAATGCCGTCTGGGATGCAGTGTCCAGGCTTGCTCCCAGGAATAAAATTTTTTGCATGGGTACTAGTTTGGATTTCTTTTCATTGATAGTATACCCCAGGGAGGTCAGCAGGTCTTTTACAAAGGTCAGGTGAATATTTCTTTGTCTGGAAAAAGTAATGGCGGGAGCCAGGCAATTTGTGAAAACTCTGGGATCAGTGGATAAGCCAAAGGGAAGTGCACAGAACTGAAAGTGCAGTGATCCCGCCCCAAAACGGAGATATTTCCTGCAAGATTCCCTGATTGGGATGTGTAGGTAGGCCTCTTTTAGGTCTAGGGTGGCTAACCAAGCATCCTTGGAGAGCATAGGCAGAAGTTGCTGGAGGGCGAGCATTTTGAATTTTGGTATCACCAGGAAAGTTTTTAGAATGGATAGATCGAAGATGGGGCGCCAGGTGCCCTCTTTTCTGGGTACCAGGAATAGTCTGGAGTAGGAACCTTGGCCTACCTGTTCTGCAGGTACATGCTCTATTGCCCTCATCGAGAGCAGGGAAAGGACTTGCTTTTTGGCCTCTGCCCACTGGTTTAGGGGAAGATCTGGGAACCCTTTTGGGGTTGATAGAGTGTAGAAATAAAATTTGTATCCCTGGGACACTATGTTGAGGACGCAGCAGTCACTGGTAATGATGGCCCAGGTGCTTGCGTGGAAGCACAGTTTTCCTCCTAGGGGCAACAGGAGGTGGGCAGAGGGAGGGGGTGGAAGCGTGAAGTCACTGTGAGTTCTTACCATGAGGGAGTGGCTTAGCACTCGCTGGTTTTGAAGAGGAGGAACTCCATTGCTTACATCTCTGCATTCCCTGGGGCTGCTGTCTGGGGGGCCGGTTTCCCCAGAGTCTGGGCTGAGCTGACCTGGAGGGGGCAGGAAAAGACCAGTGCTTGGAGGGGCAATGCCTACTGAACCTCGGTGGCTGGACCTGCAAGAAGTCTAACTGTCTGCAATGATTTGGCTTTTTCTTCCATCTTTTTTAAGACCTCCTCTGCCTTGGTGCCAAATAAGTTGCCTTTGTGCAGTGGTGCATTCAATAACTTGGATTTGACATGGTCTGGCAAGGGCTGTTCCTTTAGCCAATCATGCCTTCTATGGACAGAACCAGTGACTGCTGCCCTGCAAGATGCTTCTAGAGTGTCAAAACCACATTGTAATGTGTGCTTAGTTACTTGACTTGCAGACTGCATTAACTCTTATAACTCTATTTTCTGCACAAGCAGAAAGGGAAGATATTTTTTGTTTGAGGAGTTCCATGGTATGTTGCTGATATTTCAGCACAAAGAACTGACAATTTAGTGCTCTAATAGCAAGAGTAGCAGAGGTGTATACTTTTTTACTCCATCTGTCTAATGCTCGGGAATCACTATCTGAGGGGGTGGGATTCTTAGCAGAAATTGCTTTAATTCCTTTATGTCCCTGAGAGATAACCTCGGGGTCAGCAGTAGGATTTCTGAATAGAAATTTCAGAGAATCAGGGACTCTATAGTACCTATCTGGTTTCCTGGGAGCAGGAGGGAGGGTGTCAGGAGTCAAACTGGATTCCATAAAAACATCATCCACAACATCCAGGACAGGAGGAATGGCCAGAGGTCTGTGCTGTGGAAGATCTAAGAATTCCCCGAGTCTCTTTTTTGACTGAGGGTAGTCCTGACATCCCCATTGGAAATGTTCCCTTAAGGTATGTAGGGTCTCCCCAAAGGAAAAGTCCTCGGGTGGAGAGGCTGAAGGGATGGATTCCCCTGTATCAGAATCCTCATAAGCTGAGAAGGGGTGCACATCTTCATAATTAGATGCATCAGAGTCATCGGACTTCTGTTCAGATAAAACTACTGGGGACAAATCTCTATTTCTTTTGGAAGGGGTAAGCCTGTCTTCCCCTGATAAGCATTACAAGGTCTTCCTCCATTTTAAGCATCTGAGACCGAGGCAAGGAAGCAGGTGCCTGTGATTGGGTCGGTTTCTTGGATGTGGTTCATACCCTGGGGGTTAGAAACTCTGTAGTTTTCGAAAGAATGGTAGATGCAAAAGCAGTTGTCGGTCTGTGTCAAGAAACGGTAGAGTGAAGTATTTCCTCAGAAGTCGGTGCCTACTCAGCGGCTCTGGACCCATCCAAGGTAGAGACGCCCGCAGGATCCTTAGTTTATGAAGAGTCTCGTATCATACCAGACTCCGAAAGGGTCTCAGTAGTGGCCTGAGAAACCAAAGAAGCGGACATCAGGGGCTGTGAAAGCGCCTCACTAAGGACCGGAGAACTGACTAGTTTAACGGAAGTGTCGTCGACAGTTTTGGACCTGTGCAGTCCTTCTCTGTCTTTATCTTTACATTTTTTCGGAAGATCTGCTGTCGGATGGCTTACCGAAGCCATATCGGAATTTGAGGACTGAGAACGAAAATATCTAGCTACAATAAGGGCCCGATGATGTATAGTTCTGGTGTTGAACAGAGCACAAAAGTGACAGCGGGAGACGTCGTGGTCTGTGCCTAAGCAAGTGACACAGTAGGAATGAAAATCTCGGTGTGGTATTTGCTTTCCACAGGCGAGACAATTGTTAACTTTTTCTGACATCGGTTAAGGCAAGAAAAAAAGGATCCCAAACGGGGTACTTAGCTTTAGAGGACTTGAACTTCAAATTCGGAAAGAAAAAACTCAGGTAGCAGCAGCTTCTGCTTTGAGCTCCTCGGCAAGAAAGACTAATGTAATGGCGTCGGCTGTCTTAATTTATAACACTGATGACCTGACGTCAGTCCTGGAACGAAGGTAACCGACACAGAAATACTAAACCTTTGGTATTCAGGCCAATTGAGGGCTACCTTGGCAGGGATAACCCAAATGTGATGACTGCAAAAGTGAAACATGAAGAACATCAATTTTTCTGGTGGGGTTTTGTTTTGATTTTTTTCTCGTTGATGGTGAACCCTAGGGAAGTTAGGAGTGATTTGACAAAGAGAAGGTCTTGGAGCAACTTTTCTTTGCAGTCTGCCTGAATGAGGCAGTCGTCCAGGTAAGGGTAAATCTGTATAATTCTCTGTCTGCAGAATGCTATAGCCGGGGCCAAGCTTTTGATGAATACTCTGGGAGCAGTAGATAATCCAAAGGGCAATGCAGAGAACTGAAAGTGTTGATAGTCTGCTCTGAGGCGCAGGAATTTTCTGCACGATTCCCTGATGGGGATGTGGAGGTAGGCATCTTTTAGGTCTACTGTCACAAGTCAGGCATTTTGTGTGAGCATAGGCAGGACCTGCTGCAGCGTTAGCATTATGAATCTGGGGACCACCAAGGAGGTGTTCAGTTTGGATAGATTCAGGATGGGGTGCCAAGTGCCCTCTTTTCTGGGTACAAGGAATAGTCTGGAGTAAAAACCTTTTCCTGTTTGAGCTCGAGGGACAGGTTCTACTGCCCCTGGCATATTAAGAGTTCGGACCTGTTTCAATACCTCTTTTGGGGGGAGGTCTGAGTACCCTCTTGGAATAGGGAGTTCGCTGAAGAAGAATCTGTATCCCTGAAAAATGATTAAGACCCATTCATCATTGTTTATAGAGACCCAATTGTCCTTGGGGTGAGCTTTCCTCCTAGTTTTTGATGAGTGAAAGGAGGGCAGAGGGGGGAGGAAGAGTGCTTGCCACAGAAGCTTGGCTTAGAACTCCCTGCCTTAGAGAAAGAAGTGGTCCATTGTTTGCTTCTTTGCTGGCCCTGGGACAGGGGCCTGGATGGCCTGTCCCAGCAGGCCTTACCTTGGCCCTGTCTGCTAGGTGCAGGGAAGGCCCAGTGCTTAGAGGGAAAGTTCCTGCTGAATCTGGGAGGTTGAACTTAAAAGAAATATTTTAATGTTTGCATAGATTTTGCTTTGTCTTCCATCTTTTTAAGCAACTCTTCTGCTTTTTCCCCAAACAGGCGTTCCTTATCTAGGGGTGCATCAATAAATTTAGACTTGACATGACCAGGGAGGGGTAGTTTCTTCAGCCATGCAAGTCTTCTAACAAAAGTTCCTGTCACTACTGCCCTGCTAGAGGCTTCTAGTGCGTCATTATCCACATTGTAATGAGTGTTTGGTCACTTGACCAGCAGAGTGTAGTAAATCTGCCAGCTCTTTTGACTTGGCACTGTCAGGAAAGGTAGCAATCTTCTGTTTTAATTGTTCCAAAGTGTGTTGTTGATATTTTAACAAATGGAACTGACAATTGAGTGCTCTGACAGCTAAGGTTGCAGAGGTGTATACTTTCTTACCCTATCTGTCCAGAGCTCTGGAGTCTTTGTCAAAAGGAAGAGGATCCTTGGCAGAACTAGTCTTAGCTCCTTTGGGTCACTGTGTAATGACCTCAGAGTCTACAGTAGGATTCCTGTACAGGTATTTGTGAGAATTCAGTACTCTGTAGTACCTGTCAGGTTTAGTTGGAGCAGGAGGCAGGGCATCAGGGGCTAAGCTGGATTCGTGGAAAACATCATCCACCACTTCCAATATAGGGGGGGGGGTGGCCAGGGGTCTGTGCTGGGGCAGGTCCAGAAACTCTCCAAGTCATTTCTTTGACTGTGGGAAGTCTTGAGATTCCCACTGAAAATGTTCCATGAGGGAGTGAAGGGTTTCTCCAAAGGAGAGGTCATTTGGAGGGGAGGCAGAAGGGATGGATTCCTCTGCATCTGAATCCTCAAACAGTTAAGGGATGTTGTTCCTCTTCGAGATCCTCTGCCATTTTAAGCATTTGAACGGTTGGAAGAAGTGGATTTCTGCGGTAAACCAAACTCCGAAAGGGTCTCGGCAGAGGCCTGCATAGAAAGTGAGTCGGGCATCAGGGGCTGCGTAAGCACCTCACTGAATTCTGGAGAACTGATGACTTGCTTAGCGGTTGCATCGTCGGAAGGCTTAGCCTTGTGGCCTGTCTCTATCTTTACCTCTGTGTTTTTTCAGAATGTCGACAGGCTGTTGGCTGATGGACGCCCATTTTGGAATTTGAAGATGGAACACGAAAATAAATGTCTACAAAAAGAGCACTACGGTGAATGGTTCTCGCATTAAAGAGGATACAGAAAGTACAGTTGTGTACACTTACCATAAATGTAGATGTTCGACTGTATTCACTGTTGCAGTCATTACATTTGGGTAATCTGCTGGCAGGTTGCCCTCAGTTGGCTTGAATAACAAAGTCTTGCGTCGTTTGCTGTCTCCTCTTCCATGACATCAGGTCGTCAGGGGTATAAAACATGCAGCCGACGTCATTTTAATCAGTTTTTCTTGCCCCAGATGTCAGGTGCCCTTCAAATGGGGTGCAAAAAAAATATATATATATCTATATATATATAAACTGTAAATATATAAATGCACTTTAGAAACATAAAATTTACATTCAACTAAAAGCAAATACACCACAAAGGCTTTTGAGTATAGTGAAAGAAAGAAAAGGTATAGAAAAGGGGCTGGCAGGTGGGTAATCCGGACTGCAACAGTGAATACACTCGAACATCTACATTTATGGTAAGTGTACACAACTGTACTATGTTCTTCGTGTTTCACTGTTGCAGTCATTCCATCTGGGTGGAATCCCAAAGCTATGGATGGGAGGATGGAACTAAACGGCATTAGGAGCAGCTATAAGGCCCTGCAGGACTGCAGTGGTAAAGCCTGCCCTGGATTTAGAGAAGAGAGGTAAATGATAATGCTTTGTGAACGTATGAACTGAGCTCCAAGTAGCAGCTTCTAGAATGTCTTTCGTAGGGACCCCTCTGAGAAAAGCTGCTGAAGTAGAGGCAGCCCTGGTGGAATGGGATCTGATCTCCTTGGGCACAGGTTTACCATGGTGCAAGTAGCAGAAAAGTACAGTTGTGTACCTACCATAAATGTAGATGTTCGAGTGTATTCACTGCTGCAGTCATTACACTTGGGTTATCCTGCTGGCAGGCTACCCGCAGTCGGCCTGAATTCCAAAGTCCTGGTCCGGCGCCGGTTGCTGTCGCCTCTTCCCTGATGTCAGTGCGCCAGGGGAACAAAAGATGCAGCTGACGCCATTTTCTTCAGTTTTTCTTGCCCCAAATGTCAGGTGCTCCCAAAAGGGTAGGCTAAAAATTCTGCTCATAAAAAAGCATGCACTAACAAACATTACCTTCATCTACAAGCAAATGCACCACATAGGTTGTATAGAATAGAGAAGTACAGATAAGTCCCAGCAATGAAAGGGGGACGGAGGGAGGGTAACCTGGACTGCAACAGTGAATACACTTGAACATCTACATTTATGGTAGGTACACAACTGTACTATGTTCATTGTGTTTCACTGCTGCAGTCATTACACTTGAGTTGAATCCCAAAGCTGAGGTAGGGTGGCTGGGCCTAGATAGAAATAGGAGTGGCTATGAGGCCCTGCAGAACTACAGTGGCGAAGCCTGCTCTGGATTTAGAGTAAAGAGGTAAGTGGTAGTGCTTTGTAAAAGTGTGCACTGAAGTCCAAGTTGCAGCCTCCAAAATGTTCTTGGTTGGTACTCCTCTGAGGAAGGCTGCTGAAGTGGCTGCTGCTCTGGTTGAATGTGGCCTAATGCCCTTAGGTACCGATTTGCCATGTTGTGAATAGCAGAAATGAATGCAGTGTCCTATCCATTTTCAAATAGTCTCCTTTGAAATAGCTTTTCCTTGCGATCCTGCAGCATATGCCAATAAGAGCTGCTCAGTCTTTCTGAAGGCTTTAATTTTGTCCAAGTAGAAGCGTAGCTGTCTGTGTATGTCCAAAGAATGCAGAAGTCTCTCCCCCTTATTCTGTGGGTTTGGATAAAAGGTAGGCAAATGAATGGTTTAGTTAAGAGCCACACTGGAAACTACCGTAGGCATAAATGTTGGGTTTGTCCATAGAGAAACCCTGTCCGGATGGAAAATAATAAAAGGTTCCCAGCCATTAGTGCCTGTAACTCTGAGACTCTTCTTGCCGAGGTTATTGCTAGGAGCAGAGCTGTTTTCCATGATAAGTATTTTATGTCAGCTGTAGTGGATGGCTCAAAAGGAGGCAGTGTGAGTTTTTCCAAGACAAAATTGAGGTCCCATGCAGGTGTTGGAGCTCTCCTTGGAGGTCTTATGTTTTTGGCCCCTCTAAGGTAGTGCCTTAGCAGTGGATGTGAAAAAATAGGTGGATCTGTATTGTAATGAGCTGAAATGGCAGAGGCATGGATCTTAATTGATGAGAAGGATAGGCCTTTCTCCAGCATCTCAGTTAGGTATTGTAAATTCTAAGGGATATTTGGTACAAGCGTGTCCATTTCTAGTGCCTGGTTCCAAGCACAGAATTTCTTCCACTTTTCTGTATAAGATTTTCTGGTGCTTGGCCTCCTGGCCTCCAAAATAACATCCATGACTGCTTTAGAGAGAGTTGAGTTCTGAATGGTTACATTATCAGCCATGCAGCCAGATTTAGAGTTCTGAGTTGGCTGTGCAGGATCTGATTGTTTTGTTGGGTCAGCAAATGTGGAATTTGAGGCAATGTCCAGGCTGGGCCTTGAGACAAGCTCTTTAGGATTGGGTACCAGTACTGGCGTGGCCAGTCTGCGGCAATCAATATAATTTTTGGCTTCTCTTGTCTGACCTTTAGAAGTACCTTGGGGAAGAGAGGTAGTGGAGGAAAGGCATATATGTAAGGGTTTTCCAGCTGAATGATAGGGCATCCACTTTCCATGCTTGCTTGTGATAAGTCCTTGTGCAGAATCTCTGTAGTTGGCAGTTCTGCGGGGAGGCAAACAGATCTATGTCTGGGCATCCCCATTTCCTTGTTATCATGCTGAAGATTTGTGGATCTAGCTTCCACTCGTGAGGATCCTTGAGATTTCTACTTAGTTCGTCTGCCAGAGTATTTGTCTTTCCTGGCAGGAATTGTGCTTGCAGGTGTACTTGATAAGTCAATGCTGTGTTCCACAAAGTCATGGCTTATCTGCAGAGGGGGTAGGAATGTGTGCCTCCCTGCTTATTTATGTACCACATGACTGTAGTATTGTCCGTCTTTACCAGCAGTTGACCTGGATGAAGTAGATCCTTGAAGGCTGGCAGGGCATTCTGAACAGCTAGCATCTGTTTTTGATTGATATGAAGATGCATTTGGCTTGCTGGCCATGCTCCCTGAATACATTTTCTTGCCATGTGGGCCCCCCAGGCATAATCTGATGCATTTGTTGTTAGTGTTGGCCTGGCCGTGGGTAGAGTGAATGGCTGTCCCTTGTTGTGGTGACAGGCCTTTGCCCACCATCGAAACTCCTGTTACAGACAGGGAATGAGGTAATTAATGTTTCCAGGCTGTGGCAATGTTGAGTTCAAACACTTTTTAGATACCACTGTAGTTTCCTCACATGCAGTCTTGCATATGGAATTAGTAGAATGCAGGAAGCCATGAAGCCCAAAGCCTGCAGAATTTTTCTTGCAGATAACTGGGTCTTTGTAGCCAACATTTCGAAGTAAGAAGTCAGTTGCCTTTGTTTGGCATGAGATAAGCCATCTGGGCAGTTGCATTTAAGCTTGCACCCAGGAATATTCTCTCTTGAGAGGGTACTAGTTTTGATTTCTTTTTGTTTACTGTGTACCCTAGGCAAATTAGTAATCTTTTTACAAACGCCAGATACTTCAGTAGAATGTCTTTGTTCTCTGCTTGAATAAGGCAGTCGTCCAAGTAAGGGTATATTTGAATTCCTCTTTGTC
Organism: Protopterus annectens; assembly: GCF_019279795.1. Lineage (NCBI taxonomy): Eukaryota > Metazoa > Chordata > Ceratodontiformes > Protopteridae > Protopterus > Protopterus annectens. Next base: position 667,074,714 of record NC_056730.1, on the reverse strand, counting down.
TGCAGAAAGCAATTACTGGTGCCAGGCATTTTTTGAAGACCCTGGGCGCAGTAGATAAGCCAAAGGGCAGTGCAGAGAATTGGTAGTGCATTGATCCAGCTATGAATCTGAAGTATCGTCTGCAATTTTGTCTGATTGGGACATGCAGGTATGCCTCTTTTAGGTCCAAAGTTACAAGCCAAGCCTTCTTGCCCAGCATGGGCAGAAGCTGCTGCAGAGTCAACATTTTGAATTTTGGAACGTCCAGAAAAGTGTTTAAAATAGACAGGTCCAGTATTGGTCTCCAGGCTTTGTCCTTTCTGGGTACCAGGAATAGTCTTGAGTAAAATCCTTATCCCTGCTCTTGCAGTAGTACTCGCTGAATGGCCCTCATGTCCATGAGGGATGTAACTTGTTTTTGTGCCTCTGCCCATTGATTTTGTGGCAGGTCTGGTATACCTTTTGCCTTTGGCAGGGTGTGAAAGTGGAACCTGTAAGCCCTGGGACACTATATTCAAGACCCATTTGTCCTGGGTGATTATATGCCAATTTTGTGAAAAAAAGTGCTAGTTTTCCCCCTAAGGGAGCTGCCAAAAGATAAGTGCTTGGTATTGGCAGAGGAAAGTCATTGGGACTGTTTTCTATATGGCTGTGATTTGTGTTCTCCACTTTTGGAGGTAGAAGCACCCTATTGTTTAGGCTTGCATGAGCCTTGGGGCTGGGATCTGCCTCTAGGGCGTCTGTATCTGCCTCTTTGTGGCCTGACACTGGAAAGGACCAATTCTTTGAAGGCCAGTTCCTGCTAAATTTGGGTGGTTGTACCTGTAAGAAATCCTTAACTGTCTGCATAGATTTCGCTTTATCCTCCATTTTCTTCAACACCTCTTCTGCCTTACCATCAAACAAAGTATCATGCTGTAAAGGTGCATCTAATAATTTTGCTTTAACATGATCAGGCAGATTTTGTTCCTTTAACCAAGCATGCCTTCTAATGACAGTACCCGTAATAGCGGCCCTGCAAGAGGCCTCCAGTGAATTAAAACCACATTGCAAAGTATGTTTTCCCACTTGTTCAGCTGCATGCAATAAATCCTGCATTTCCTTGTTATCTGCACATTCAGAATTTGTCAACATTTTCTGTTTTAGCAGTGACATTAAATATTGCTGATATTTAAGCATATGAAATTGACAATTTAAAGCGCTTACAGCCAAGGTAGCAAAAGTGTAAACTTTTTCCCCCCATCTGTTCACTGCTCTAAAATCCCTATCAGAGGGGACAGGGTTTTTGCAGTGGAAGCCTTGACCCCTTTGGGACCCTGAGATATAGTTTCTGGGTCAGCAACAGGGTTTTTATATAGAAATTTGTGGGAATCTGGAACCCTGTAGTATCTGTCTGGCTTAACCGGTGCAGGGGTTAGAGAGTCAGGAGACAGGCTGGACTCTGAAAATACATCATCTACTATGTCTAGAACAGGTGGAATAGCAAGAGGTCTGTGCTGAGGTAGTAAAAGAAAGTCTCTGAGCCTTTTCTTAGATTCTGGGTATTCTTGGCTCTTCCAGTGGAAGTGCTCCCTCATGGTGTGAAGGGTTTCCCCAAAACAGTAATCCTCAGGAGAGGCTGAAGGAATAGTCTCTTCAGCATCAGAATCCTCATAGGGAGGAATGGAGTATCCCTGTTCAGAAGAGGAATCAGAGGAAATGGAAACCTGATATGAAGATTCAAATTCTGTCTCTTGCCTAGGCCTCTTACCTGGAGGGGGATGGGAACCCCTGATCAAAGTAATTAGGTCTTCGGACATTTTAAGCATCTGTTGTTTTAGGCATGAAGTCTGTGCAGGAGAATGCTGTACTTGTTTCTTTGTCTTTAGAGCTGCTTTAGTCTTTGCCTTTGAAGCTGAGGGCGGGCTTAACATGTAACTGTGTAGGTCTGAAAACATCCTCAGAAGCCGATGCCTGCTCAGCAGCTCCAGACCCATCTGAGGGAATAGTTTCCGAATGTCCAATACCTTGAGTATCCAGAGGCCTAGTCGGCTCCACATGGGAGTAAGAAGCGGCCTGTGGCTCTGAGGTAGCGGGCGTCAGGGGCTGCAAAAGTGCCTCAATGAGAACCGGCGACAGGCCTAGTGGAGGCCTCGTCGTCGGTTTTGTACCTCGGATGCCTGTCCTTTTCCTTTTCTTTGCGCTTTTTGTAAACTCCGGTCGTCGGCTGTTCCGACGGCATTATATAATTAAATCTTCGGCCAAAGTAATGAAAGGCAAAATCGAACCGACGCTTAATAGTGCGTTGGTTGAATCTAGCACAAAACCGACAGCTAGCAACGGTTGTGGTCAGGGCCTAGGCAAGGAATACAGTAAGAATGAAAATCTTTATGAGGTATTTGCTTCCCACAAGAAGCACAATTGTTAACTTTTTCTGACATCGGTCTGGAGCAAGAAAAAAGTTTCCCCAATGGGGTACTTAGCTTTAATGAAGACTTCGGATCTGAAATTCGGTTTTGAAAATCTCAGGAGTCGGCCGACCGGCACTTGCAAACTGCTTTTGCTTCGGGCACCGTGCGGCAAGAAAGACTAAAGAAAATGGCATCGGCTGCATCTTTTATACCCCTGGCGCACTGACGTCAGGGAAGAGGCGACAGCAACCGACGCCGGACCAGGACTTTGGAATTCAGGCCGACTGCGGGTAGCCTGCCCAGCAGGATAACCCAAGTGTAATGACTGCAACAGTGAAACACAATGAACATCGAATGCAATGGCTTATCCATTTAGAAATAGTCTGCTTTGATACAGCTTTCCCTCTGATCCTGCAGCAAATGCGACCAGTAGTTGCTCAGACTTTCTTAGAGATTTTGTCCTGTTTAAGTAGAATCTTAGTTGTCTGTGTACAGACAATGAATGCAGAATCCGCTTCCCCTTGTTCTTCGGATTTGGGGAAAAAGCTGGCAGGTGAATGGTCTGGTTAAGAGCCACACTGGATACCACCTTAGGCATAAAAGAAGGATTGGTCCTGAGGGCCACCCTGTCCAGGTAAAAAATAATGAAAGGCTCCACTGCCATGAGAGCCTGTAGTTCTGAAACCCTTCTAGTTGAAGTGACTGCCAACAGAAAAGCGGTCTTCCAGGAAAGAAATTTCATATCCGCAGTAGCTGCTGGTTCAAAAGGAGGCAGGGTGAGTTTTTCCAGCACAAAATTAAGGTTCCATGCAGGAGTTGGTGCTCTCCTGGGAGGCCTTACATTTTTGGCCCCTCTCAGGTAGTGTTTTAGCAGTGGATGAGAAAAGAGGGGTGGCTCTGTGTTGTAATGAGCCGAGATGGCAGAGGCATGGATTTTTTATTGAAGAAAAAAAGACAGGCCCTTGTCAAGCATCTCATTTAAGTATTGTAAAATCTGAGGAATATTGGGCCTTGCTGTGTCTATTCCTTGTGCTTGGTTCCAAGCACAGAATCTCTTCCATTTATCAGCATAAGATTTTCTAGTACTAGGCCTTCTGGCTTCCAAAATGACATCCATCACAGGTTTACTGAGAGATGTGGTTGGTAAAATTAGTTGATTAGCCATGCTTCAAGATTCAGAGTTTGGAGCTGAGTGTGCAGTATTTGATAGTTCTGCTGAGACAACAGGTGAGGGTGTTTGAGGCAAGTATCATGGAGGAAGGCGTGACATATTCCTTAGAAGCAGGTACCAGTGTTGGCGAGGCCAGTCCGGAGCAATTAGAATCATTTTTAGTTTTTCCTGTCTGACTTTTAGTAAGACCTTGGAGAGTAGAGGCAGAGGGGGAAAGGCATAGACTGATAGGTTTTTCCAGCTGAAGGATAGAGCATCCACTTTCCATGCTTTTTGTGATGAGTCCTTGTGCAGAATTTGTCCAACTCATAGTTTTGGGGATAGGCAAATAGATCTAAGTCTGGGCTTCCCCATTTCTGTGTTAACATGCTGAAGATTTGTGGATACAGTTTCCTTTTGTGCGGGTCCATAAGATTTCTGTTTAGGTCGTCTGCCAGAGTATTTTGCTTTCCTGGCAGGAACTGAGCTTGAAGATGTATTTGGTAAGTCAAGGCTGTGTTTCACAAGGCCATGGCTAGTCTGCAAAGGGGGTAGGAATGGGTACCCCCCTGCTTGTGTATGTACCACATAACTGTGGTGTTGTCCGTCTTTATCAGTAGTTGTCCTGGATGAAGCAAGTCCTTGAAGGCTGTCAGAGCATTCTGAACAGCTAGCATTTCTTTCTGGTTGACATGTAGATGCATTTGGTTTGGGCTCCATTTGCCCTGAATGCATCTCCCTGCCAGGTGGGCCCCCCCAAGCATAGTCTGATGCATCTGTAGTTAGGGTTTGGGTGGCAGGGGGTAGAGTGAATGACAGTCCCTTGCTTCGGTGACATGTCTCTGCCCACCAAAGAAACTCCTGTTGCAGGCAGGGAATGAGAGAAATCATTGGAGCACCTGGGTTTGCCTTGAGTGGCACTGTTGGACACAGGAAAGGACCAGTTCTTAGTAGGCCAGTGCCTACTGAACCTGGGCGGCTGCACTTGCAAGAAATCTTTTACAGTTTGCATAGATTTAGCTTTGTCTTCCATTTTCTTTAAAACCTCTTCTGCCTTATTACCAAACAGACTATCATGCTGTAAAGGGCCATCCAACAATTTAGCTTTAACATGATCAGGCAAATTTTGCTCCTTGAGCCAGGCATACCTTCTTATCACAGATCCAGTTATGGCGGCCCTGCAAGAGGCCTCCAAGAAATCAAAACCACATTGCAAAGTATGCTTTCCAGCCTGTTCTGCTGAACGAACCAAACAAATCTACGAATGCAATAAATCCTGTAACTCTATTTTCCACACAATCAGAAATCAACATCATTTTCTGTTTCAGTAAGGCCATAACATGCTGTTGATATTTAAGCATATGAAACTGGCAGTTTAAAGCCCTGACTGCCAAGGTTGCAGATGTATAAACCTTCTTACCCAATCTATCCAGCGCCCTGGAATCTCTATCAGAAGGGGTAGGATTTTTTGCTGTGGAAGCCTTAACACCCTTTGGACCCTGAGAAATAGTCTCAGGATCAGCAGCAGGATTTTTGAAAAGAAATTTGTGAGAGTCAGGAACCCTGTAATATCTGTCTGGCTTACCAGGAGCCGGAGGCACAGAATCAGGAGCCATGCTTGATTCCGAGAACACACCATTAACAATGCCCAATACAGGAGGTATAGCCAAAGGCCTACGCTGAAGAAGAAAATCCCTAAGCCTCTTTTTTGATTCAGAGAAATCCTGACTCCCAGTGAAAATGTTCCCTTAAAGTATGCAAAGTCTCTCCAAAAGAGCAATCCTCAGGAGGAGATGCAGATGGGATGGATTCCTCTGCATCAGAATCCTCATAGGGTGGAATAGAAAATTCCTGATCAGAAGAAATGGAAACCTGATCTGAAGATTCATAATCAGTGCCTTGGCCTAGGCCTCTTAGCACAGGGGGGGGGGGGGTTGGGAACCCCTGATCAAGGTAATTAAATATTCAGCCATTCTGATCATTTTTTAGGCATAGGGGCCTGAGCATGTGGCTCATGGGTCATTTTTTTAGACATAGAAGTAGATTTTGACCTTGTTTTTGTTGATGGCATTGGTTTAATATAAAAATGTTGAGGCCTGAAAACACCCTCAGAAGCCGGTGCCTGCTCAGCAGCTCTGGACCCATCCAAGGGAGAGACATCCACGGTTTCAATACTTTGCGAATCTTGCGGCATACTGGACTCCAAATGGGTCTCCGTAGAGGCCTGTGACTGAAAGGTAGCGGGTATCAGGGGCTGCGAAAGCACCTCACTGAGTACCGGCGAATGGCTTAGGAGAAGCTTCATCGTCGGTTTTGGACCTCGACAGTCTGTCTCTGTCTTTTTCCTTGCGTTTTTTGTGAACTCCGGTAGTCTGATTGCTAACCGACATTTCAGGGTAGTTAAATCTTGAACCAAAATAGTTTGAAGCAAAAATACACAGACGCTTAATAGTGCGTTGGTTAAATTTAGCACAAAACCGACAGCAAGGTACGTTGTGATCAGGGCCTAGGCAAGGAATACAGTACAAATGAAAATCCTTATGAGGTATTTGCTTCCCACAAGTAATGCAATTATTACCTTTTATTGACATCAGTAAGGAGCAAGAAAAAGTTTCCCCAATGGGGTACTTAGTTTTAGTGTGAAGACTTTGGTTCTGAAACTCGAAAAGAAAAATTTCAGGAGTCAGCCGAACGGCACTTGCGAACTGCTTCTTCTTCGGGCACCGTGCGGCAAGAAAGACTGATTAAAATGTCGTCGGCTTCATGTTTTATACCCCTGACGACCTGACGTCATGGAACAGGAGACAGCAACCGACGCAGGACCCAAGACTTTGTTAATCAGGCCGACTGAGGGCAACCTGCCAGCAGATTACCCAAATGTAATTACTGCAACAGTGAAACACGAAGAACATCTGGCAATGAAGGACGTCGTGGTCTGGGCCTAAACAAGTGATGCAGTAAGAATGAAAGTCTCGGTGTGGGATCTGCTTTCCACAGGCGAGACCATTGTTAACTTTTTCAGATATCAGTTAGAGCAAGAAAAAAGGGTCCCCAACCGGGTACTTAGCTTTAGACGTTTTCTGCTGAAATTCAACTTCTGGTAGCGACCAACTGGCTCTCATGTGAACTGCTTCTGTTACGGCTCCACGGCAAGAAAGACTGATGTAATGACGTCGGCTACCTTGCTTTATAGCACTGGCGACTTGGACGTCAGACTACAGGTGACGGCAGCCGGCGCACAAAAACTGACTATGGTATTCGGGCAGGCCGAGGGCCATCATAGTAGGGGTAACCCACAAGTGATGACTGCAACAGTGGAACATCATCATAGTAAGTTGTCATGACGTAACAATAGGTACATTTTTATTTAAGACAGCAGTCATGAAATTGCCTGTTTTCTACATTAACTTTGTGTTTAACTTTATCCCGATTTGCAGCCATGACTTGTTACAAACTCTTACAGAAAGTTACTACTACTTACACACTACAAAATACAAATACAAAACAAAGAATAGTTGCTTCTGCAGCTAAAATTAGAGGTGTGCGCAACTGCAGTCAATTAGGTAAGTAAGCACGTGCTGGAAAGTTTGCATGACTGGAGTAAGGCATAGCATTTTTTCACTTTTTAAAAAAAAATTTTGGTTACTCTCTGGGGGCCGGATGGTGTTGCATCGAGGGCCAGATATTATGCACCATTGCTTTACAGGTACATTAAAGAATTAAGATTCTTCAAACATTATGAATGCTGAATGTTCTGAATGCCAGCTTAAGTGATCAAAAACATCAATGATCTCAACGTACAACGCTGATGTATTGGGGGGGGGGGAGTAAGAATTTACCCTTCTCCACTGTTGAGCAAAGTGGGTACATATAAAATTGGTAGGGGGTGTGTGGGGGGGTGCAGGGTGGTTTGCCCCCCCTGCAAAGGAAGAAGCTTTGATTTTCTTTTTACTTTCAGTATTTCGGGTTTTGACCCCAAATTTTCATTGATTTGTGAAATTGCACGTAATTCACATTCACACACGAGCGCGCACACACACACATGTATAGCAACGAGCCAACACTGTGCGTCCACCAAGCTGAGGATAAAAACACTATTACAACCAGCAAAATAATGAGCACTTTCGGACCTAAATGGTCCTTCATCAGATCTAATAAAACACAGCAACGACTGAAATTTAAGATGTTAGACAGCTGATAAGAAACACGCATCAACTGTATAACCAATAGAAACCTTAGAGCACTGGCTCAAACAGAAAAGAACCAATACCTGTGCCGTAACATCAAAGACAAAATGCAAAATACATAGTGCATTGCACAGAGTTTCTCCTTTGTGATTGGTGATTACAAAATCAATATTGCGCTCAAATCTAACTAATAGATCCAATCCCTAACAACCATTATATGCCTGAGATATAACCTACAGTGGATATACAAGTGTACACACCCCTGCTAAAATACTAGGTTTTTGTGATATAAAAAAATATGGCCACAATAAATCATTTCAAAACTTTTCCCACCTTTAACGTGACCTATAACCTGTACAAATCAATTGAAAAACAAACAAATCTGTTAAGGGAAAACATATAAAAATAAAAAGCGTACAATAAGCTGGTTGCATAAGTGTGCGCATCCTTAAATACTTTGTTGAAGCACCTTTTGCTTTAATTACAGCATTCTGTCTTCTTGGGTACACACCTGCCATCAATTAGAGAGACACTGATTAAACCCAAATAAAGATCAGCTGTCCTAGTAGGATTTTCCTGAACTTTACTCAGTTGCCTGCAACAGCAAAAGCCACTGTTCGCAGAGAGCTTACAAAGCATCAAAGGGATCTCATTGTTGAAAGATATTAGTCAGGAGAAGGGTACAAAAACATTTCCATGGATATACCAGGGAACACAGTGAAGACAGTCATCAAAAAGTGGAGAAAATATGGAACAACACTGACTTTGCAAAGAACTGGACGCCCCTCCAAAATTGATGAAAACTGGTCAGGAAGGCTGCCAAGAGACCTACAGCAACACTGAAGGAGCTGCAGGAAATTCTGGCAAGTACTGGTTGTGTACATGTGACAACAATCTCCCATATTTTTCATATGTCTGGCCTATGGGGTAGGGTAGCAAGACGAAAGCCTTTTCTTACAAAGAAAAACATACAGGCCTGGCTAAAATTTGCAGAACAATACATCAAGTCTCCCAAAAGCATGTGGGAAAATGTGTTCTGGTCTGATGAGCCCAAGGTTGAACTTTTTGGCCACAATTCTAAAAGGTACGTTTGGAGCAAAAAACACTTCACATCACCAAAAGAAGACCATCCCCATGGTGAAGCATGGTGGTTGCAAAATCATGCTTTGGGGTTGCTTTTCTTCAGCTGGAACTGGAATTTAGTCAAGGTGGAGGGAATTATGAACAGTTCCAAATACCAGTCACTTTTGGCCCAAAACATTCAGGTGTCTGCTCGAAAGCTGAAGATGAAGAGGAATTTCACCTTTCAAAATGACCCCAAGCATACATCCAAATCAATAAAAGAATGGCTTCACCAGAAGAAAATTAAAGTTTTGGAATGATCCAGCCAGACCTCAGACCTAAATCCAACAGAAAATCTGTGGGGGTGTCCTGAAGAGGGCTGTGCACAAGAGAAACCCTCGCAATCTGACAGATTTGGGTGCTTTTGCAAGGAACAGTGGGCAAATATTGCCAAGTCAAGATGTGCCACGCTGATCGACTTCTACCCAATAAGACTGAATGCTGTAATTAAATCAAAAGGTGCTTCAAAGTATTAGTTTAAGGGTGTGCACATTTATGTAACCAGCTTATTGTACATTTTTTATTTTTTATATTTTTCCCCTAACAGATTTGTTTGTTTTTCAATTGAATTCTACAGATTATAGGTTACGTTAAAGGTGGGAAAAGTTTTGAAATAATTTATTGTGGTCTCATTTTTTTATATCACAAAAAACTGGCATTTTAACAGGGGTGTGTACACTTTTTATATCCTCTGTATATCAATGTACCAAAGCTCAGCTCCAGCTAACCTTAAATACTGTACAAAACCATAAAGATTATCTAACCTTACACATGCTCTTCTTAAATATAAACAAACACAAACCAGTATAAAAAAAAAAACAAAAATACAAGTGCATACCAATAAATCGACTTTCCTGCTTGACAAATAAAGTAAAAAACATTTGGATATACCTGCTAAATTCCAAAGCCAATAATGCTCAGAGAACACTCTATCCATATCAAGATGCTTCACGCAAACATCATAAAATTATGCACATATATTAGAAGCATAAATGACAGCATAAAAATATACTCTAATTGTAAACAACTAACTCCATAAAGTGGAATACGGGGACATGAGGCTTGGTAGCCACAAACAAAACTCAGCGAAACTCAAATTCTACACACAAAACCAGGAGCAACCGAAGAACAATTGATCTACATCAAAATACTACACATCATCATGATATGCACATACTTTAAAAGCATAAATAACAGCATAAAATATTCTTTAATTATAAACAAATAACTCCAAATGGGATACTGAATCATAAGACTTCTAATCTCTGATTGGCAGATCAGCAACCAATCAACAGCTATATCTAAACACTGGGACCAACCAGGAATACATAACCAAGAATACATAACCAAACTGCCTACCTACAGAATGGTGAGTGCCAAGTAAATGCAATTATGCACATACTTAGTAAGAAATATAAAAACATGACTAAAACCATAATGGTCATATAGGCTTTGCTGATTGATTGGTTGACCAAAAGCCAATCCTCTATGCCAAATAAAAATGCAAACCAATCCAGCAGTTCACCTTCTGGAGAGTATATAGCGCATTTATAAAGGAAGACTAAAGATAATCGCACGGATATTTTTTTTCTCTAGAGTTCATCCTTTAGTGGCCCATTCATTATTCTTCAAGCTTTGTGTTATTTTAACAGGACTGCACATGGCTGAGGGAATTTCAAGGGATATGGAAAAGTGGAGCTAGATTATCAACTGGAAGCACCTTCTAATAAGGATTTAATTTACGGAGACTGTTGGATGTGGCAGGGGATCCTCTGTTACGCTTGAATTTTTCGGCGACTGATCCAGGTCTGGATGAGCAACTCATTGACATGGAACATTTTTTGCTCAAGGAAAGGGAACTAGAGCATTTGCTGTGTAAAGTGAAGAGACAACAATGGCAATGTCTCCATTTGGAGGCATGTCTATATCATAAAATCATGCCAAGAGGTCTGAGTTTTGCATATGCCTACATAGGGAAATATTCATCCTGATGTGTTGAAGAAATGGCAAATGCTCAACTTGGAGCTAAGCTGTAACTATATGCATTTATAGATAGAATACTATGAACTTACTGAAAAGGAGCTGACAACACATATCAAGAAGCTTCAACAACACATAGAATCTACATATTTAGATCCTAGGCTTCTAAATTGGAAGATGTTTATCTAAATGTTGCTGCCTATGACTCGAGGCTTGAAAGCATCAAGACTAAGAAACTGAAATGTGATTATAATGATTTCAAGAATGGCCACGTATTTTTATGGCCTAGAATGAATAACTCTACTACAAATGCATTGGATACAGTGGTAGAAGAACATAGGGCTGGTACTGCCAAAGTACAGACCATTAAGTCATCGAACTTGGAAGTCCAAAGTTCGCAACTGGAATCCAGTGCAAGAGACGACTCAACACGTATGGTCTTGAAAGATCCCTGTAGCCTGAGAGATATGAGTAAGACTTCACCTAGTAAGATAGGGACCAGACCGAAAAATACAGCTCCAACGACTTCGTTTTTTTCAGACACTTCCATTCAAAATAGCCCTACCAAGGCAAATGGGCAGGGAAAGGTGGAAGAGCAGGGTTACTCATCCTCATTTCAGTATCCCGTGTCCTAAGTGTTCTCTCCATCCAGCTGCTTCACTCTACAAAAAGTGAAACAGACACAGGTAACTAATGCTGCAGCAGCAGTAGGTCAGACTCATCAAATCTCACTACCTAAAGAACTTGCACAGCTGAATTTCACCTGCAGTTGGCAAAGGTTCACAAGGAATAAAATAACCAAGTTAAATCTATGTACGGCAATCTGCACGACTCAAACTAATAACTTAAGTCTAGTGTGTATTGTTTTGTAGTGTTGAATCTGTTGGAAGGATACCACCCCCCCCCTCCACACACACACAGGCCTTTTATTGCTGAAGATGAAGCTATATTAACACTTCAGCATATTTCACTCTCATCAGTGTAATACATCCCTAGAAAGACACTGAAAAGCTCATAACTATAAAATTAGATGCCGTGACTCGAGACAAGTATTTAGAGTTCAGACACCTTGTCTTTGTATGCATGAACATCCTACCTCATTGATTATTTATGGTGGTATACCATCGGGGGGGGGGACTGCTTTCCACTCAAGGAACTGAATGCTCCTCCATGCATCACAGCTTGTTCTCTCACTACATCTGCCATTGTGGCGCCAACTTCGGAGTCACTTCACTACTCCATGTCCCAAGTGTGTGCCTCCACCCAGGTTCTTTCACTCTACAAAAAGGTACATTGGACTCTTGCATTTTCTTAATCATTATGGTTTATTTCGTTTTGGTTCAAACTTGTACTAGAAAAATATAACTTAAGATTTCACTGTGTTTAATTCTGGCTAAGTGTTGTGTCTTTTGCTGCGAATGTGTAGTAAATACATCAGCATATGTCTACTGACTTTTTACTCTAGGATGCAGTAATAGCAGCAAAGTTTGTCTTTCTGCTATTAATGTGTAGCAATTGTATTAACAAGTTTCTACTGGCTGGGTGTTTTACAGTAGGATTCAGTGAAAACATCAACATTTTCTTGTTGTTTGTACTGTAGTTACATCAAGTAAGTCTGTAGCCATCTGGCTATGTGTTCTTTTTTTTTTCTTTCTCCCTGCTAATCTGTAGTACATATATTTATGTTATGTATATAGGTTTCCACTCACTTCTACTGAAGGTTTCTAATGTAATACCTGATTTTATGTTTGTATGAACAGCACAGTTACTGGACAATGCAGGTGACTGTTAATATACGAGAGTTTCTGTTTGTGAAGAGTTCTGTCATTCTCTAGAGTTGCTTCCTTTTTTTACATATATGTTACACACTCTAGCTGGCTGCCTTTTCTAAGTGCTTAAATATCAGATTTACAGATTGTATGTTGCAACAAGTGGGACTAACAGATATGTTTTCTACCTGTCCCTCTAACATCTGTAAACCTACATCTCAGTAACCCCACACTTGCATGCATACACATATCTCTTTTTAGTTTGTTATTCTTTCTGTCCTTCCATACTGCGGAAGCCACCATTTTTGTTTTTATTAATCCCAAACTTGCATACCTACAAATATCTCCTGTAAGCTTATTGTTCTGTTTAAAGACTAGAAAGCTGAAATGCACAACTGTGAAATATAGTGCACTACTCTTGCTTGCCAAACATTACTTAAGGTGGAGGAGTACAGACAATTGAGACAAATAGTACTGTACCTAACTAGTTCAACCATCAAGAAAGTCTTAACTTTTTCTCTCTCTCCCTCCCAGTGAAACAAGCACATGTAACTTCTGCAGCAGCAGTAGTCAGACATCATATCGCACTACCTAAAGAACCTGCACAGTTGAATTTCACTTGCAGTTGGCAAAAGTTTGCAAGAACAAATAACCAAGTTAAATCTATGTAAGGCAATCTGCAAGACTCAGACTAATAACTTAAAGTTTAGTCTGTATTGTTTTGTAGTGTTGAATCTGCAGGAAGGATATCCTCACACACACTCGCAGGCATTTTACTGCCGAAGGTGAAGCTACATTAACACTTCAGCATATTTTACATTTATCAGTGTAATGTATCCGTGGAAAGACATTGAAATGCCCATAACTATTAAATTAGATGCTGTGACTTGAGACAAGTATTTAGAGCTCAGATACCTTGTCTGGTTATCCATGAACATTCTACCTCACTGATTGCCTATGGTGGTAAACCATCTGGGAAGGTCATTCCCCCTCTGTTCACTCTGCTCCCCTGCCCTGTCCTTTTGCCCCATATCCCACCCTCCCCCAGCACCTCTACTCTTATCTTAAGCAAAACCACTCCCCCTTCACTCTTATGATCCAATACAACTCTACATTGTCCACACCCACATTTCATGCACATCTTACTTTCTTTTATTTAGCCAGACTTACCTGCTCTCTCCCTTGCACCCATCACCATGAATTCACATGCCCTCTACTATAATTTTTCACATCTTAATCTACTTTACCATCACAACACAATCACCACCTCAAACTATTTTACATTAACTCCAGGCTTACCACCTCCTCTTCTACTGTACACACAAACTAACATTGCACCATAATTTTACTACTGACCAATGACATCTCCCCACCCATCCTCATCACAAACTGCAAGGTAAAACACCTAACCACATTATCAAAGCCCACTATAAAGTCAAAACATTTCCAACCTTACCTACAAGCTGCACACAAATCACATAATCTTTATTTACACCTGATACTACATTCAAACACACAAATCCCACTTTTACATTTTTAAACCCACCATCACAGCTGACATGCTCCTCCTAACTTGCCCAGCCTCTTTACTCTTAATTCTCAACCTCACTACAGCTATATTTTCATATACCCTCACACACCAATACACATCAACAACCTCCTCTAACCCTCTCCATAATAAACAACACAGCGTCTCACATAGCTCCTTCCAGTGTCTCCTCTATACCCTCCCATTTTATTCAAGCCACAAGCTGGCCTCCTCACCTCCTATGAAACCACACTCGACACCACTACACTCACCTAGGAATAAAAAAAAAAAAAAACACTTCCCACGGTACGCATTCCACATTACCTACCTACTCAAATGCAGAGACATACATCTTAACCCTGGCTCACCTTATAATCCTAACCACAAGAGTAACCTCAAAGATTTAAACATACTTACACTTAGCCCCACTACATGCCTGGATTGATCAAAATAAAACAGACATACTACCTCTTACTTAAACATGGATAAACCCGAATGTAAAAGACTCAGAAATAATACCTCTTAACTTTGCAATAACCAGAAAAGATAGAGCTAAACAAAGGGGGGAGGGATAGCACTTCTATATCCCTCTACACTCAATATCACACACTACACCAGTAATATACCCATCTTTTCCAATGATGAGGTGCTAATCTCCGTTTTGAACCTCAATATATCAAAAATAATTTGCATAATAGTAATATATATCCCACCAGGTAACACTACACCAGTAGAACAAACAAAATGCACCAGTCTTGCACCAACAAACTTGTATTTATTTGTAGAATAAGATAAAAAGTAAAAAAACGTAAGCGCTTTCACGATAATTCATATCGTTTCATCAGACAACTAAAAGTTACAGTTCATGTAACATTTCAAACTTGTCAGCTGATATGAACAAGCTAATAAAACAAGACCCAAATCTTAAAGGTCCACAGCAACCATAAAAAACATATAAGAAATACATAAAAAACATAGAAAATTCATTAAGAATGTCACCCAAAATCTTCATATATAAAAGAGTATAACCATTAAGAAGTCTTCGTGGATGCCTATATAATAAAGTATTAAAAAAGTATGATAAAAAAGTATGAACTACATGAAGTAAGAAACTTCTAAAGGGTATAAAATGTAAAAAGTTTGAAACTTGTGAAATGTAAAATGCCTATATTAAACTAAAAATGCTTTAGTTGACCTGACTTTAAAAAAGGCTTCAGGGATGTAGTCCCATTGAGGCCTGGGGGTCTTTCAGCATTGAGTACAAGTATCCATTTCTGCTCTGCACTCTCAGTATGATTTTTCAATGTCACCTCTTCTGATGTTGGCATGTATAACCTGAATAGCTAAAAATCTAAAAGTATGTGTATGGTCCATCTGCTTAACATGGTTTGCCAGGGCATTGTTAAGCAGATGGACCATACACATACTTTTAGACTTTTAGCTCTTCAGGTTATATGAATGAATTAATTTTCTTATATGTTTTTTATATATTTCTTACATGTTTTTTATGGTTGCTGTGGACCTTTAAGATTTGGGTATTTTGTTATTGGCTTGTTCATATAGCTGACAAGTTTGAAATGTTACATGAACTGTAACTTTTAGTTCTTTAGTTGTCTGATGAAGCAATAGGAATTATCATGAAAGCGCTTATGTTTTTTACTTTTTATTTTATTCTACAAATAAATACAAGTTTGTTGGTGGAAGGCTGGTGCATTTTGTTTGTTCTACAGTTCTGCTGATTTTGCACCTTTCCTTACCCCGAGCCGTTTTGTTGGTTTCCCTAAAAATATACCACTGTTGGAAAATATTTTACCCTGGACATCCCAAACAAACTTTGAACCAACAATCTTAGGAGACGTAAATATAGATTGGCAAACCACAGCTTCCCACTCCCCCACTTCTTTTTCTTTCAGCTGCTTCCGTTAGGGGTCACCACAGCGGATCATCTGTTTCCATTTCTTCCTGTCCTCTGCATCTTACTCTGTCACACCAACCATTTACATATCCTCTCTCATCCCATCCATAAACCTTATCTTAGGCCTTCCTCTTTTCCTCTTACATGGCAGGCACTTCCATCCTTAGCATCCTTTTCCCAATATACCCAGCATCCCTCCTCAGCACATGTCCAAACCAACGCACTCTTGCCTCTCTGGCTTTGTCTCCAAACCTTCCAACCTGAGCTGACCCTCTAATATACTCATTCCTAATCCTGTCCATCCTCATCACACCCAGTGCAAATCTTAACATCCTTAACTCTGCCACATCCAGCTCTGACTCCTGCCTTTTTATCAATGCTACCATCTCCAACCCATATAACATAGCTGGTCTCACTACCCTCTTGTAGACCTTCCCTTGCACTCTGACTGGTACCAGACTGTCACAAATCACTCCTGATACTCTTCACCCCCCCCACTCCACCCTGCCTGTACTCTCTTCTTCACCTCTCTTCCACACTCACCATTAACTGCTGATCCTAAGTATTTAAACTCATTCACCTTCTCCAGCTCTATTCCCTGCATCCTCCCTCTCATTCACACACATATATTCTGTCTTAGTCCTGCTGACCTTTATTCCTCTCCTCTCTAGAGTACATCTTTACCTCTCCAGGGTCTCCTCAACCTGGTCCCTACTCTCACTACAGATCACAATATCATCTGCAAACATCATAGTCCACAGGGCCTCCTGTCTGATCTCGTCTGTCAACCTGTCCATCACTGCAAATAAGAAAGGGCTCAGAGCTGATCCTTGATGTAATCCCACCTCCACCCTAAACACATTAGTCACTCCTACCGCAGATCTCACCACTGTCACACAACCATGGTACATATCCTGTATCACTCTTACATCCTTCTCTGCCACTCCAGAATTCTTCATACAATACCACAATTCCTCTCTAGGCACCCTGTCATATACTTTCTCTAAGTCCACAAAAACACAATGCAACTCCTCCTGACCTCCTCTGTACTTCTCCATCAACACTCTCACAGAAAACGTCACATCTGTAGTGTCGACTCCCCCACAAATAGTATAAATCTGTATTTTTTTTCTCAGCTTATCAATGCTCCAACACGATACAGCAAAGATCTTACCTGCCAATCCACCTTAGACTGGATTATAGTACCCCACCCTGCCATTTACCACTCTTCTTGTACACTGTCTAGCTCCCTGAGTGATTATCTACCAGCTTATTCCCTTAGAACAAACTCCCAACTAAGAGTACACAATATAAAATCAGTTAGGAACTCAACTAATTTTTGTCAGCATAAATTCAACAGTCTCCTAAAGGAAATAGACTGGACACCCCTTAAACAACTACCCCTTAATGATGCTGTACTATACTTTAATAACACCTTCCTTCACATACTTAATACAATAGCTCCCATTCGTAGGAAAAGAATCAAAAAGAACTCAGCACCATGGCTCTCTAAGGAATGTAAACACCTGAAGAAGCAAAGGGACCTAGCCTGGTCAACCTGGAAAGAAAACAAAAATGAACAAAATCATGTTAATTTCAAAACACTACGTAACAGTGACAAAACTAATCAACAGAGATAATTAGTTCTATTATTCTCAGCTTCAACTCCAGCATAAAATCAACCCCAGTAAATTATGGCACTCCATATCTTCTCGACTTAACCCTGGAAGAAATGGAGAGCACACCCTATTATCAGATACCACTCTATCACAAATAGCCAAAAACTAACAAGCACTTCATAAATCAATTTCATACCTACTAACATCCCTAATGCTGGACCCACCCACCTTCAACCTACTCAGACACCAACCCCAGGCCATCAACTACTTCTAACCCTGAAATTACTAAACAACCCTACTCAACAAAATGTCATACAAACCCCATTCTCATTTCAGCACATACCCACTGGCACCATTAAGAAACTGTTACAAAAACTAAAACCCTGCTCTACCTCAGCTGACAATCTCCCCCCATACTACCTCATCAAACTGGCTGCTAACTCAGTTGCCTACCCAATCAGTATCCTTATAAACAGGTCTTTATCCAAATCAAAAGTACCAGAAGTACCTACCATATGGAATCTCACATTACCCCCATCCACAAAGGAGGCAACTCTTTTGATCCATCCAATTTCTGTCTTATATTCATCTTGTCACCCATAACTAAAATTCTCGAGAGAAGTATCTATTTATCCAAAACCCAACATGACTTCCGATCTAGCCACAACACAGCTACAGCCCTATTATCTTTTACAGACACCGTGAAAAAGGCTAGAGAGGATGCAGGATGCTATACAGCCTCATTATTCCTTGATCTCTCCAAGGCCTGTGACACAGTGTCCCACCTCTTACTTTTCAGCATACTACAGTTTTGTACACTTACCATGAATGTAGATGTTCTAGTGTATTCACTGTTGCAGTCATCATCTGTGGGTTATCCCTGTTGTTGTAGCCCTCGGCTGGCCCGAATACCAGACTCAAATGTTTTTCTGCATCGGCTGCTGTCACTTGTGACTGACGCGTCAGGTCGTCAGTGCTATAAAGCAAGGCAGCCGATGCCATTACATCAGTTTTTCTTGCCCTAACCAGTCAGGAGCCCCAGGAAATATGGTAAGGGTAACCTGGTGGCAAAAAGCCACCATAAGAAGCTTAGGTCTCCCTAGAAATATCTCCCTACAAAAAGAGGATATAAGGGGGAAAGAGGGAGGGAAACCAGGACAGCAACAGTGAATACACTTGAACATCTACATTCTTGGTAAGTGCACACGACTGTACTATGTTCTTCATGTTTCACTGTTGCAGTGATCACCTTTGGGAGGATTCCCAAAGCTGAGGATAGGGGTGGTAGGATTAGTAATAGACCTAGGCCTGGGTCAGCAAGCTCTGCAGAAGTGAATTGACAAACCCTGCCCTAGCCTTACAGAAAATAGATAGATGGTAATGCTTAGTAAAGGTATGAACAGAAGTCAAAGTGGCAGCTTCCATATGTCCCTGGTGGATACTCCTCTCAGGAATGTTGTGGTAGTGGAGGCTGCCCTAGTGGAAAGGGTATGAATAGACTCAGGGGTGGTTTCCCATGAAATCTGTAGCAGAAATGGATGCAGTGTGATAACCATTTGGAGATGGTTTGTTTGGAAATGGGGCTTCCCCTTTGGGGCAAAGCTGACCAGCAGTTGGTCTGTTTTTCTGAAGACTTTAATACGGTATAGGTAGTATCTGAGCTGTCTGTGCACATCTAGTGAGTGCAGAAGTATTTCCCCCTTGTTTTTAGGGTTAGGGAAGAAGGTGGGTAGATGTATGGCCTGGTTGAGAGTCACATTAGATACCACCTTGGGCATAAAGGAGGGGTTCGTCCTCATGGAGACCCTGTCTGCATGAAAAATGATGAAGGGCTCAATGGCCACCAATGCCTGAAGTTCTGAAACCCTTCTGGCTGAGGTGATAGCTAGCAGGAAAGCAGTCTTCCAGGAGAGGTATTTTAGTTCTGCTGAAGAAGCAGGTTCGAAGGAAGGTAAGGTTAGTTTTTCCAAAACATAATTCAGGTCCCAGGCTGGCGTGGGTGGCTTTCTGGGAGGCCTGATATTCGAAACCCCTCCGAGGAACTGTTTAATCAAAGGATGCGAGAACATGGGTGGATCTGTATTAAAATGAGCTGAAATGGTTGAGGCATGGATTTTAGCAGAAGAAAAGGAGAGGCCACTATTTAGGAACTCAGCTAGATAGTCCAGGATAAGAGGGATGGAAGGATGTGAGGAACTGCCCCCTCTGGACTGGTTCCAACAGCAGAATCATTTCCATTTTCCTGCGTAAGATTTTTCTGGTGCTGGGCCTTCCTGGCCTCTGTGATAATGTCTAGGACCTGTTTGCTTAACAGGGGCCCCTTGTTTGCTTTTAGGGTATAAGCCATGCTGTCATTTTGAGAGTCTGCAAGTCCTGGTGCAGCATCCCCCCCCACCCCACTTGAGTCAGGAGGTCTGGGATGAGGGGAAGCTGTGATGTCAGGCTGTGCAGCATGGGGTCCACGCTAGGTGGTGATACTCCCTGGTACAGAATTTTTCCAACTGGTGGTTGAGGTGGGAAGCAAAGAGATCCACCTCTGGAGTTCCCCACTCCTGAGTGACTTGCAAAAAGACTTTTCTGTGGAGCTGCTATTTGTGGGGGTCCAGCAAGGTTCTTCCCAAGTGGTCCGTCAGGGAGTTGTTGATCCCTGGTAGGTACTGGGCTATTAGGTGCAATCCCATGGAAGAGGCTGTCAGCCAGAGGTTCATGTCTAGCCTGCACAGAGGGTAAGATTGGGTCTCTCCCTGTTTGTTGATGTACCACATGACACTGGTGTTGTCTGTTGTGATAAGGATGCCTCCTGGCCTGACATGGGATCTGAAGGACAGCAGGGCCTTTTGTACTGCCATTATTTCCATCTGGTTGATGTGTAAGGGAAGGTACTGGGCATCAGAAAGGCCTTGGGTGCATCTTCCTGCTAGGTGAGTGGCCCAAGCAATGTCTGAGAAGCCAGTGGTGATGGTCTGGCCGGTAGGGCGGAGGATAAAGGGGAGACCCTGGTTCTTGGCAAAGGCCCTTGCACACCAGAGAAACTTGACCCTTATAAAGGGGATCAGACGGAGAGAGGTCTCTAGAGGTTGAGAGTGCTGACAACAAAGGTTCTCTAGATACCACTGAAGTTTCCTCATGTGGAGCCTGGCCCAGAGGAATTAGAAGGATGCAAGATGCCATGTACCCCAAGGCTTGCAGGTACTTCCTCGCTGTGAGGTGACTTCTGGAGGCCAGCTGGGTAAAGTAGAAGTGACTTCTGGAGGCCAGCTGGGTAAAGTAGAGGTGACTTCTGGAGGCCAGCTGGGTAAAGTAGAGCGGCAAGAAGCTCTGCTTTTCTGGTGATAGGAAGGCCATTTGGGATGCTGTGTTCAGCAGTGCTCCCAGGAAAATGATCCTCCTGGAGGAAGTTTGCTTTGATTTCTTTTTGTTGATGATGAACCCTAAGGAGGTTAGGATGGTTTTGACAAAGAGGAGGTCCTGGAGCAGCCTTTCTTTGCATTCTGCCTGAATGAGGCAGTTGTCCAGATAAGGGTAAATCTGAATATTTCTCTGTCTGCAAAACGTTATGGCTGGGGCTAAGCATTTGGTGAATACCGAGAGCAGTAGATAAGCCAAAGGGTAGTGCAGAGAACTGAAAGTGTTGTGAGTCTGCCATGAAACGCAGGAATTTCCTGCAGGATTCCCTTATGGGGAAGTGGAGGTAGGCATCCTTTAGGTCTAGGGTCACTAACCAGGCATTTTTTTTTGTCAGCATAGGCAGCAGCTGCTGCAAAGTTAGCATTTTGAATTTGGGGACCACCAGGGAGGTGTTCAGAGTGGATAGATCCAGGATGGGCCGCCAAGTGCCCTCTTTTCTGGGAACAAGGAATAGTCTAGAATAAAAGCCTTTGCCTGTTTGGTCTGCGGGAAAAAGTTCTACTGCCCCCTGGGATATGAAAATTTGGACTTGTTTCAATGCCTCTGTACAATGATTGGGAGGTAAGTTTGGGTACCCTTGGAATAGGGAGTTCATTGAAAGAGAATTTGTATCCCTGAAAAATGATTTTTAAGACCCACTGGTCTTTGGTTACAAAAAGCCAATTTTCTTTGCAGAGGGAGAGCCTTCCTCCTAGCTTTCGGTGAGTGAAAGGAGGGCAGGGGGAGTCACTGGGAGGTTCTGCCATAGAAGGATGGCTTAGAACTCCCTGCCTTAGGGGCAGAGGAGGTCCACTGTTTTGGTTCTCTGCTGTCCATGGGATAAAGGCCTGGGTGGTTTGTCCCTGCGGGGCTTATCTTGCCCCTGTCTACTAGGTGCAGGAAAGGCCCAGTGCTTAGAGAGGAAATTCCTGCTGAACCTGGGAGGATGGACCTGAAAGAAATTTTTACTGTTTGCATAGATTTTTTTAAGCAGCTCTTCTGCTTTAATTCCAAACAAGCTGTCCTTATCCAATGGTGCATCAAATAATTTAGACTTGACATGATCAGGGAGAGGTTGTTTCTTCAACCATGAATGTCTCCTAAAAACAGATCCTGACACTGCTGCCCTGCTTGAGGCTTCTAGTGTGCTACATCCACAGTGCAAAGAGTGTTAAGCTACTTAACAAGCAGAGTGCAGTAAATCTGCTAACTCATTTGAATTGGCACAGTCAGGAAAAGAAGAAATCTTTTGTTTAAATAGCTCCAAAGTGTGTTGCTGATATGACATTTTAACATATGGAACTGACAGTTGCGTGCTCTGATGGCTAAGGCTGCAGAGGTGTATACTTTTTTACCTCATCTGTCCAGAGCTCTGGATTCTTTGTCAGAAGGGATAGGACTCTTTGTAGAACTAAATAACTCCTTTTGGTCCCCGTGTAATGACCTCCGGGTCTGCAGCACGATTTCTGTACAGGTATTTCTGAAAATCTGGTACTCTGTAATACCTGTCAGGTCTAGTGGGAGCAGGTGGGAGGGCGTCAGGGCTAAGCTGGACTCATGGAAAACATCATCCACCACTTCTAAAATACGAGGAATGGCCAGGGGTCTGTGCTGGGGCAGGTCTACAAACTCTTTCAGCCTTTTCTTAGACTGAGGGAAGTCCTGAGATTCCCAGTGGAAATGTTCACTGAGGGTGTGAAGGGTTTCCCCAAAGGAAAGGTCTTCTGGTAGGGAGGCAGAAGGAATGGATTCCTCTGCATCTGAATCCTCATAAGCACCCAGAGGTTGTTGTTCCTCTTCAAAAAACTGAATAATCAGATTCCTCAGAATTCTGCTCTGACAGTATTTCAGGAGAAGGGTGTCTTTTCCTTTTAGAAGATGGGGCCTGACTACCCCTGATAAGGGAGATAAGCTCCTCCACCATCTTAAGCATTTGGGCTTGGGGTGGTGGAGCCAAAGTAAGATGGAGACTAGAGTTAGGTTTTGTAGGAGTGGTCTGGCTTCTAGGTCTAAGAGTATCCATCGGTCTGACAGCAGTGGTAGTCGGATGAGAGGATGTTGGTTTTTGTCTAGAATCAGTAGTGCAAGAGGCCTCCTCAGAAGCTGGTGCCTGCATCATGGCTCCGGACCCAACCAAGGCAGAGACAACCAAAGGCTCATAAGATGAAGATTTCTGCAGCATACCGGACTCCGAAAGGGTCTTAGTATAGGCCTGCATAGATATCGTATTTGGCATCAGGGGCTGCGAAGGCGCCTCACTGAATTCCGGAGTACAGACAACTTGCTTACCGATAGCATCGTTGGAAGGCTTAGCCTTGTGTGGTCTGCCTCTATCTTTATCTCTACATTTGTTCAGAATGTCTACGGATTGCTGGCTGACGGACGCCATTTCGGAATGCGAAGACAGAAGATGAAAATACCTATCTACAATAAGAGCTCTACGATGAATGGTTCTCATGTTAAAGAAGGCACAGAACTAGCAAGAGGAGACGTCGTGGTCTGGGCCTAAACAAGTGATGCAGTATGAATGGAAGTCTTGGTGTGGGATCTGCTTTGACCACAGATGGGACAAATGTTAACTTTTTCAGACATTGGTTAGTGCAAGAAAAAAGGATCCCCAATGGGGTACTTAGCTTTAGATGTTTTCACCTGAAAAGTTTAAATCTGGTAGTGAATGGCACACTTGTGAACTGCTTCTGCTATGGGCTCCACGGCAAGAAAGACTGATGTAATGGCGTTGGCTGCCTTGCTTTATAGCACTAACGACCTAACATCAGTCACAAGTGACAGCAGCCGATGCAGAAAAACATTGACTCTGGTATTCAGGCCGGCCGAGGGCTACCACAGCAGGGATAACCCACAGATGATGACTGCAACAGTGAAACACAAACATCATCTTAGGCTTCTCACATAACACAGCAAAATGTTTTCAGAGCTACCTCAAGGATCATAAACAAGCAGTGAAATGGTCCAACAAACTCTCACCCTTTCAGCACAACTCTGCTGAAGTCCCCCAAGGCTCCATCCTAGGACCCCTAATCTTCAACAACTTCACAAGCAACCTTCACACTGCATCTCACCCCGGGACCCTCATTCAATACGCTGATGATTTCACCATAATCTGCACTGCTCAATTACTACCAGAACTACACTCAGAATCTCAATAGTCCTTTACTACAGATGAATCCTGGCTAAGAAAGGCCCAACTCAGACCCATTTCAAAGCCTCTTTAAAAAATCACCTAAAAAATACATGGGTCTGCTCACTCAGGTCTTCCTCTTCTGTCATATTTCAATCCCTCCGAAACTGCAAGATCCTAAAGCTTTTCCAACTCATTCTCTGCTTCTATACCATATCCTTAAGCTACTGCTCAGGCTTTATTGTGTCTATTCTTCTTAACTCTCTCACTATCTACCTGCATCACTAACCTTCTGGCTGCTATTTTCCTAACTGAAACTAACATTCTATTTCATATGTACTATAATAGTCAATGTCACACACTGCACTACCTACGTATTTTTATTTTTTGGACACTATATACATCATGTATGATGAGAGTGACTATTATCTGTAATGTTTTAACTGTATAGAATTGTCTAGATGTGTAGTAATATATTGTAATATCTTGTAGCAGTTTGTTCTTTCAACTTATTTTTTGTATAGTATTTCTAATGTAATCTTTATTGTACTGGATTACATTGTATTTGCATTGTACTGTATGTGGAGATTTTCTCTCCGCCTCTGCTGAAAACGGGGTTCTGTAGATCCAGTCAAACCACCCCGGTAAAGAAATGTCAAATAAATAAAAATAAATAAAATTAAATGGTCTTCCTAAGGTTCATAAGGTACCTGATAATCCACCTATGCACCCAACAATGGCTGGCAATGGATGGGTCACTGAAATTATATATATATATATATATATATATATATATATATATATATATATATATATATATATACAAACACACACACACACACACACTTACACACATACATATATAGAGATTGGCAACTGAAGCAGATGTTACCCTTAGCTCCAGCGATCAAGGACACAAGGTATTTTTGTACTCCCTATCTGAATATACTAATACTCTAGAAGAGGGTTTGCATTGTATTATGGCCACACTGGATGTCAACAGTTTCTTTTACAGGGATCCCTAACAGTTTTGGTTTTACAGCGGTTAAGGAATTCCTCATTTCCACCAATGCATTGGTGGAAATCTGATCTGATCGGTATTTTACTATAATTAGTCCTGGACAATAATATCTTTATGTTTCAACAGGATATCTACTGGCAAATACGGGTGTGGCCACAGGCACCCCCTGTGCCAACACACATGCTAATTTGGTGTTGGCTAACTGGCAAGCAGCTACTGTTTTAATAACCCCTTTTCTAATTGGCTGAAGTTTTATAAGAGGTTTGTAGATGACATCTTTTATGGGATGGTACTACTGAACAACTAAAATGAGTCTGTTCCCAACATGGAAACAGCTACTGATTTTTCTAAGATTTTGAAATTCTCTAGTTCCACAACACACTTTCTTGATGTAAGGCTGTCCATTAATAACAAGGGCAATATGATTACCAGTATGTACAACAAGGAATGCTGGAGGAACAATATATTACATTGCAATAGTATGCACCTACCCCACACTTTTTCCAGTGTGGTAAAGAATCAGTTTTTCCAGATCTCAAGACTTCATACAGAAGATGCACACTACCCTACAGCTGTTAAGACCATTACTGAGAGACTTGTACATAGAGGCTCTAAGCGACCTGCGATTGAACATAAGAATTATATTCAGTTGATCAGAAGTACATCTGGCAGACCTTACAAACAACCAGTGCAAGACAACACCATTTACATAAAAGCTGAATATTGTAATAGATGTATAATGACTTATTCCAATGATACTGAATATATTTGTGACATTATTAGGCCAATTGTAAAATCCTTACCTCCAATGGAAAGCTTCGAGACATTGTAGGTGACAAATCACGGTTTAGTTCTAAGATAAACCGTAACACAAAACAGCTGCTTTGTTATAAGAATAGGTCCCTAAATGAAGATGGCAGTACAAGGAATGGTTCTTTTCCATGCACTATGTGCAGTTCTTGCTCCCACATATTCAATATGAATGAGTTTATTCATCCCTTACAGAAAAAGAACAAACATGTCATGAATATGTGGACTGTAGAATGCATCATCTTGTATACATTACCATATGCATCTTATGTAACTCCTATATAGGCAAGACTAATAGACAATTTAAAGAGTGAATATTGAAGCATCGTAGTGATATTCAGTTGTGGGATTTTAAAAATCCATTATTCAAACATAGGAATCTGAATAAGGGACATTATTTTAGGTTTATGGCACTTCAAGTGCTGCATGAAGGATCATGCAGTGGAGACATAACTTTAAGAACAGAGCAAGCAGAGATGAGATGGACCATCAGGATGAAAGCAGACAAGCCTCCAGGACTGAATGTGGCAGTTCCCTTTTAAATCGGCCCTGAAGGGCCATAGGATTTGATGAATATAATTGTTGAATTTTTTTTCCTTCTATATTATCTTGGCTTCTGTGTACTCTCCCTTGAAAAAGTTTGGCAGGGTTGTAGGATATATTTTTGCTGACATATTTTTATGCATTTTATATGGTATATTTGCTGGCTTTTTGGCTTTTATGCCAGGGGTGTTTTATGTTTTGAGGTGATTTTTTTGGTTTGTGGTCCCATTTTGATTGTTAGTGGCTTATGTTGCAAAACCACTCCTCTTTGTTTGGTGTTTGAGTTTTAGGTGCTTTGGTTTGATGGCTTTAGACTGCCTAAAGGATCAGTTTGTGTTGGCAGCTGTTTTATACCGAGGAGGATTTTTGTCTGTGGTATTATCATCAGTTTTTGGCCGACTTTTGGGGCTTTTGTGGTGCTCCTTTGCTTTTACATTTGATCTAATCTGCAAGACATTTAGTCTGCCTTTACAAATGCATGCAGAAGATGCACTATATACTCTCCAGAAGGTGAGCTACTGGATTAGTTTATTTGGCATAGAGGATTGGTTGCTGGTCAACCAATCAATCAGCAAAGCCTATATGACCATTATGTTTTTCAGTCACGTTTTTATATTTATTAAGTATGCATGTAATTGCATTTACCTGGTGTTCACAATTCTATAGCTAGGCAGTTTGGTGATGTATTCCTGGTTTCCAGGTTAGCCCCAGTGTTTAAATACAGCTGTTGATTGGTTGCTGATCTACCAATCAGAGATTAAAAGTCTCATGCTTCCAGATCCCGTTTGATGGAGTTGTTTATTAAAAATAGAGGAGATTTTTATGCAGTTATTTATGCTTTTAATGTATGTGCATATGATGCTGACACGTAGTACTCTGACGCAGATCAATTGTTCTTCGATCACTCCTGGTTTTAGGAGTAAAATTGAGTTTCACTGAGTTTGGTTTGTGGATACCTTAGGCAGGTGATTGGACCTAGCATTCAGACAGAGCTGTTGGTTGGTTGCTCTAGCAATCAGTGTTTACAAGCCTTATGTCCCTGTACTCTGCTTGATGAAGTTAACTGTTTGTTTACAATTAGAGTATATTTTTATGCTATCATTTATGCTTCTAATATACGTGCATATTTTTATAATGTCTGCATGAAGCATCTTGATGTGGATTAAGTGTACTCTGATCATTTTTGGCTTTGGAATTTAGCAGGTATATCAATGTTTTTTTGCTTTACTTATCAAGCAAGAAAGACGATTTATTCATGTGCACTTAATTTTGTTCTTTTTTTATAGTGGTTTGTGTTTGTTTATATTTAAGAAGAGCATATATAAGCTTAGATAATCTTTATGATTTTTTACAGTATTTAAGGTTGGCTGGAGCCAAGCTTTGGTACACTGATATAGGTTATACCTCAGGAATACAATGATTATTAGGGATTGTATTGACTGATTAGATGGAGCGCAGGACTGTTTTTTTAATCACCAATCACACAGGAGAAATTCAATGCAATGCAATATGTATTTTGCATTTTGTCTTAGATGTTATGGCATAAGTACTGGTTCTTTTCTATTTAAGAGCCAGTTCTGTCAGGTTTCTTTTGCTTATACAACTGATGCGTGTTGATTATTGGCTAATTTACATCTTAAGTTTAAGTCATTGCTGTATTAGATATGATGGACCATTTGGGTCCAAAAGCGCTCAACTTGTTATTTATTATTTTTATTTTGCTGGTTATAACAATGTGTTTTTATCCTCAGCTTGGTGGATGCACAGAGTTGGTTCTTTGCAGTGTGATTTTTTTTTTTTCTCTTCTAAAGTTCGTCCTTTGGTGGTCCATTCTTAATTCTTCATGGTGTGCGTTTTATATATATATATATATATATATATATATATATATATATATACATACCCCCACACACATATGTTGTGTTTCGGCTTATCCCGGTTAGGGGTTGCCACAGCGGAACTCCGGTCCACTAATGTTTGGTAATGGATTTTTACGTGCCGAGTTACCAGCCCTGACGTACAACCTTCAATGAAGCCATACCCATTCACGCATGCCTCCACACAGGAGATGCTCTAGCTGAGAATTGAATGCGACAACGTCTTGCTGTGAGGTGACAATGCTACCGCAGCACCACTACCGCGGGTATGTATATATATATATATATATATATATATATATATATATATATATATATGTACACACAATTTTATACACACGCACACACATATATATATATATATATACATACACACACACACGTGTGCACATATTTTTTATATATACAGATATATTTATACATATATTTATATATGTGTGTGTATACATATATTTATATATGTGTGTGTGTGTATATATATATATATATATATATATATATATATATATACACATACATATAGAGATATAGATATATATACACTGTTTCACTTCATAATCTCAAATTACTGAAATCCTGAATTTCAGTAACCAGAGACTATAAAGTCTAACCATTCATAATACCGAAATCCACAATCCCGAATCATATAATCATGAACATACATACACCATACACTACATAACACACACACCATTCCACCCAAAGCACACAAACCTCCCCCTGTTCCCCCCACCTCCTTACTTATATAGGGTCTATATTAAAACATCGAAGTTTCAGGACTTCGAATGTTCTCATATCGACACCTAGTAACCGAAAACTGGTAAGACCGAAAATTTAGAACATCGAATTTTATACTAGGGAAAAAATTTGCTGTTCCAAAACACATACACACAAAACAAACACACCAAACACACAGCAATCCACACACACACTTAAAATCTTACCTCTAAACCTACACTAAACTGTATATACACCACTATCTACCCACTTACCTTAACCCAAACCGTAACCCTAAGGTCCGTCACTATCGCACACACACCTCACCCATGCCCTAACCCTAACTCACCTATTCCACCCTAACCCTCGCGTCCAAAAATTCGCACACTTACCTGACCCTGGCCCAAACCCTAACTCACCTATCCCACCCTAACCATCACGTCCACACAACTGCACACTTACTTGAACCCGACCGTAACTTTCCACCATAGAGCTGAAAATAGTGAAGTGAGAATAACGGACAACCAAATTCGCTATTTTCAACTTTCGGTTACTAGGTGTCGATATTAGAACATTCGAAAACCTGACACTTCGATGTTATAATATAGACCTCTTATATATACCAACTCTGAGGTCGCACATAACATAAAAAAAAACTCACACCACGCCATCCTCCACTTGCTCGCACACAAATACACATCACACATACACAAACACCAACTAATCCAACACACTCACTTACACCTCCCTACTCTTACCCACACATACAACTTACAAAAACGCACACAAACACTCACTCACCTGCAATCTCAGGCACCATAACATAAGCGATGTACCGGAAATGCACAAGCGTGGATTTGAGATATTCAAATTCGCTCTTATGCACTTTCTGCATTCTGGTTTTCAGCTTCATGGTCTCGGGTTACTGAAATTCGAGAATTCAGTAATTCGAGATTATGAAGTGCAACTATATATATAGATATATATATATATATATATATATATATATATATATATATATAT
Organism: Protopterus annectens; assembly: GCF_019279795.1. Taxonomy (NCBI): domain Eukaryota; kingdom Metazoa; phylum Chordata; order Ceratodontiformes; family Protopteridae; genus Protopterus; species Protopterus annectens. Next base: position 667,044,558 of record NC_056730.1, on the reverse strand, counting down.
ATATATACATATATATACATACATACATACATCTACACACACACAAACAAGACACACATATATACATACATATATTATACATACACACATACGTGTGTGTATGTGTGTAGGTATATGGAAGCACTTAATGTCAAAATGTCGACACAATACAGTCAGAGGAAAAAAATCGACATCTGGATGTGTCAATGTTTTTACGAAAATACATTTTTTTGCAAGGGGCCAAGCCCCCTGCACTCCCTATGTGGAAACCTTCACTTCCTGCGAATTATATTCATATATATAGATATATATATATATATTTACACACACACACACACACACAAACACACGTAAATATACCAACTCTGTGACTGCATAATGCTGGGGAAAGAGCAAATCTCCTTGTTTGCACACATCAACTAAAGTGTGTTGAGATGTCGACTTTAAACACAATCATTTGAAGTACCTGAGAGTGTGTGGATAAAGACATACAGATATATATAGGTTTACTATCACTTACTTGAAAGTGCTGTCCCTGAAAATGACATGACCGTCACATAAAATGCAGAAAATCAAGTAGTCGGCAGTCCAAAGCCAACTTCACTCTTCTTAAGACAGAAGTGGCAAACTTCACGACACCCATGCTGAAGGACAATAGAGGTATGACTGCTGAATCCTACACAAATACACTTTTTAATCACTTACACGAATGCATGGATCGTGCAATCCCTAACAGAACTAAGATGCTATCCTGCAAAAAAGGAAGGCAATCTGGTGGTTCCCTGCCATAAACAAACTCTACAACAGAAGAAAGAAACTGTTGCAAAAAAGAGTAAAATCCCATGATTGGAGGAACTCCCTGGTCAGCCTCAGTAAGAAGCTAAGATCCCTCATAAAATCCTCCAAAGCTAGTTACGAAAACAAAATCGCTACTGACTCTAAAGACAACCACAAAGCATTCTATAGCTATGTCAAGAATCTCAATGGCAACACTCAGATCTGCTCTGAGTTACAGCACTAAATATACAGAACCAACTGATATTGCCAACATCCTGGCAGATAGGTTCAGTGCTAACTTTACCCCCCTCTCATCCCCTAAAGGGCCCATCTCTATATCTGAGGAATGCAAAGTTCCTGTAATCATGGCTGCACAGGTAAAAAAAACACTCTCCAAAGCCAAGAACACAGCATCCATGGGACCTGACCACATCCCAGGCTGTTTTCTACATGAATTACAGAACGAACTGGCACTCCACCTAAGTACCATGCTCAATCATAGCCTCACCTCAGGCTATGTGCCCAATGAATGGCGCACAGCGACAGTTATACCACTCCACAAAGGGGGAGCAACCCCGGAAACTACCACCCCATTAGCCTGACGAGCCTGGTCTGCAAGGCTATGGAACGTATCATCATGGAACTTATAAACAATGACATTGGTAATCTCCAAACTCTGGATCCCAGCCAGTTTGGGTTTGTAAAAGGCAGATCATGTCTCCTAAGCCTGATATGTCTTCTTTGAAGCGGTCACCAAAGCCGTAGATGAGGGTAAGGTGGTTCACACAGCCTATCTAGATCTCGACAAGGCTTTCAACACCATCCTCCACTCTGAAATTATAGACAAACTCACTAAACTAGGTATAAATCCCTATGTCACAAGATGTGTTGCCAACTGGCTCACTGACAGAACCCACACTGTGAAAGTAGCAGACTCCAAATCCACCTTCAGACCAGTGACAAGTGGAGTACTCCAGGGTTCAGTCCTAGGTCCTCTCCTGTTTGGTATCTACTTCTCTGAAGTACAGGCTAACACAGAAGGTCTTTGGCTAACGAAGTTCGCAGATGATTGTAAACTAGGAGCCATAATCAAAACGCCAAAAGATGTGGACATCCTACAAAAGGGCCTCACTGAGACAGATGCCTGGTGTCAAAGCCATGGCCTCAAGCTCAATGCCAAAAAGTGCATTGTCATCCCTTTTGGTAAAAACTCTGTACCCATGAATTACCGCATAGGCGGTAGTCTACTTAACACCGAAAGTGTGATAAGAAACCTTGGGACACAGGTGGACAGTAGTCTCTCCTTTGATAATCACATAGCCACAGTAGTCAGGAAATCCTACGTGGCACACCTCATCACAAAAGGTTTCTCATCCAGGAAAAAAAGAGGTCATTGTTCTCATCTACTCGTCACTCAGACCCATTATAGAGTACAACGCCCTTTTTGGTATGTACCTCACAAGACATCTACAACAACTGGAAAGGCCACAGAATTACCTCACAAAGAGGATTACTCGCCTCAAACAGATGCCCAAGCAGACAGTCTCAAAAAACTGCAGCTTTACTCTGTCGAATATCGCCTACTCAGAGGCGATCTCTGCCTAATACACAAAGCTATGTAAAACCCAGAGCTTTTGGACATGCTCCACTTAAAGAAATCCCAATCCGTCCGAGCTACACGCACTAGGGACCTAAAGCTGGTCACCACAATAAACAGAACATGCTGGAGGGATAGATTCCTGTCCCAGAGACTTCCCATACTCTGGAACAAACTACCTATCTATATCAATCAAAGCTCCTCATTAGCACTCTTCAAGAAAAATCTTGATGATTGGATGGGAGATAGGAAATTCACCCCGGGGATCACGTCTATAGCTCTGCTCGACAGTGGCACAGGAAAACAATTTCCTTGGGTGGCGAAAGCCAGGGTACCTTTTAGCTAGGCTTATATAGGCCCTACGGCCAACAGCCTAGTACCTACCTATGAAATGTCAAATTATTATGCTCGATAGTGCAGTTCCTGTCGAGATATTGCTGGTGACCATTGCAATCGGGAGAGTTATCCTTTTCCGCACTATAGTGCGATCTCAGAGTTGGAACATATAAGTGGCAAGAGGTGTGGGGGCGCAACCCCCCCCTGCAAAACATACGACTGTCAGAGCTGTGTTGTACGGATATGGTCCATACTGATTGCTGCTGATGGATTTCGTACTGCAGAAGTCAAATTCAATTTCGGTTGCAGTAATGCTGATATTTCAGCCTGTTGTGATCAAACATGTGATTCGCATTTTTAAAAGGTTTAAGTTCACATGTTCAATGTTTTGATAGTAAACCAATATATCTATATATACGTCTACATATAGCCATATATACATCTACATATAGCCATATATATATATATATATATATATATATATATATATACATACACACACAGTTTACTATCAAAATGTAAAAGTAACGTTCGGCGAACACAAGAATGTCGAATTTTGGTTGGACGATTTTTCTGTTGCTTAACATTATTTGAGCGAGACAGTTTTTATCAGCAAATGCCACTCTCCATTCGCTGATATGAACCTTGATGTTAGGAATACAGATCATGGTGTAAGAGATGAAATATATATTTATTGGGGGGGGGGTGCTTGCAAAACAGTGAATTTGCAGGGCAGAAGCCATACTTACGTTAGCTCCTATGTGGACATCTGGTTTGCTAATTTGATTCTAAATGTCGAATCTGCCGAATTTGTTCATTTGATTCAACATTTGGACCTAATTAGTTCAGAATGGAATTTTATACACACACACATACATATATATATATATATATATATATATATATATATATATATACACACACACACACATACACACAATTATATATATATATATATATATATATATATATTTAAATTAATTTATTTATTTACTGCATTTGTTTACCGGGAAAGTCCACTGGGCCTAAAAGAGCCCATTTTCGGTGGAGGGCCGGGGAGAAAAGCTCCGACAAGAACATAGATGCAGAAAAAAAATTAAACATTAATTGGTACAGAAGTAGAAACAGTGTTCCACTTAGTGGTTACAGTAATATATACAGAATATATACATAAAGTCAGGAATTTAGTTGGTTTGATTACAGTAACATATACAGAATATATACATAAAAGCAGGAATTTAGTTGGTTGCCAGATGAATTCAGAGTGGTAAAAATGGAGATAAATTAATCAGCATTATTGTCCCAGTATCAAAAAGTGATGAAAGAAAAAAAAAATAAATATGGAGAAAGTATCATCAGTCACTAGTAGTAAAAAGCATAGGAATTTAGTTATAATACAAGGAGAAGGAAGAGATTAGGTTATAGAGCAGGTAAATAGTTTGTTAGAAGGTGGTGGTGCTGCCCGTGTTTCTTATAGAAGGAGGAAGCGAGTTCTATAGTTTGGTGACAGTGAAGGAGTAGAGAAGTTGACCAGCCAGTAAGGTGGGCTTTTCTACTTTTAGAAGTAGATGATTTTCAGATCTTAGTTGCCTGCTGGGTTGGTATTTGGTAAATAGAGTTGAGAGAGCAGAACAGTCGGTGGGTCTGTAGATTATTTTGTGTGCTGTAGTTAGCTGGGTGAATGAGAGATGGTGGGGGAGTTCCAACCAGCCTAAATGTTTCAGTGAGTTACAGTGGTGGGATGAGAACTTGGTCTTGGTGGCAAATTTGGCTATTCTGCTGTAGCACACATCAAGTTTGGATTTTGCAAAATTTTGGATATTAGTGAGGCGAGGGGTATCATAAAGGAGAGAGGGTAATAAAAATGTAGTTGCAAGGGTTTGTCTAGTAAAGAGGCTAAGAAAGTGTTGGTGCCTGTACATCATACAGAGTTTTTGGTGTGTTTTTTTGATGTTACTGTTTATGTGTAGGTCAAAGTTAAGGTTTTCATTTATAATAATGCCTAGTAATTTAGTGTGTGGGACAACTTCTATAGTGGTACTGTCTTGGACTTGTATACTGAAGAGTTTTTTTTATCTAGGGGAGTGGTTTTCTTACGGCTAAAAATTACTAGTTTAGTTTTTTTTGGATTTAGGGCAAGATGATTGTTAATCATCAAAGATTCAGTCGAGGTGGGGGCATTCTGGGTGATCTGCTGGAGTTCAGAGCTGGAATTTGCAGTGCATATTACTATAGAGTCATTAGCATACTGAGCTTTGTGGGACAGTGGTGTGAAAGTTAATAAAGATGTTAAATAAGACAGGACTAAGTATGGAGCCTTGGGGTACCCCTGTGGAAGCACTGAGGAAGGGAGAAGTAAGACTGTTGTCATTTGGTGGATTGCTGCCTATTGGAGAGAGAAATATTGCACCATTGTAGGGTAGGTGGGGAAATGTGGATGGTAGATAGTTTAAAGGGGAGGATAGTGTGGAAAATGGTATTGAAAGCTTTGGAGAGGTTGAGGAAAACAGAAGCGATTATTTTACCAGAATCCCATGCCCGGTTAAATGTATCAAGGAAGGAGAGGAGGGCTGTAGTGGTGCTGTGCCCTGGTCTGAAACCATGCTGAGTGGGTGACAGAATTTGATTTTCAAGCAGGTGGTTGAGGAGTTGGGTATGGATGCATTCTTCCAGTACTTTAGAGAGGGGGTGAGAGAATAGCCATGGGTCAAAAGTTTGTGGTGTCTGTGTTGGTGCCGCCTTTGTGTAAGGGGAGAATGAATGCTTTTTTCCAGGTGACTAGGACAAGGGACTCTAATTGGTCTGTTAATGAGTATGCTGATGGGATAAGCTATAGAGTTTACAGCTAGCTGCAGGAAGTGTGGGGTAGACTGTCAGGGGCTGGAGTACAGGGTTTAAGCTTAAGTAAAAGTTGTTTTATTGTGGCAATGGGTATGGGGGAGAATTTTAGGTTAGAGTTGTGTGTAGGATTGTTTTCCTGGATGGTCTGGTCATTAGCTGTCTTGGTGGTGGTGTTAACCATAGCAAAGGTGGTGGTTAGGTTAGCTATGGTGTCAATGAAGTAAGAATTGAAGAGGGTGACAAGTTCGGTAGAGGTTTTTTGTGGGCCAGGGGATGGGTTGCTTTGAGAACCTGGCAGTAATAGATGGTTGATGGAGGACCAGCGTATTTTGGGATTATTTTTATGTTGGGTTTGTAGGTGGAGGCAGTGGGCTTTTTTATCATTAGTTATTAGATGTTTTGCTTGGTTACGGAGTTGTTTGCATTGTATTAGAGTTGTAGAGTCTTTATTTTTCTGCCATGATTTCCAGATTTTATAACTTGTGGACATGACTTCTTTGGTGGACGTTGAGAGCCAGCTTGAATGGTTATGTTTTATTCATTTTTGGAGGGTGGGTGCTTGCCTATTTAGGATGTCTAGGAATGTTGAGTTAAAGAACTTAATAGCCTCGTTAAGTGGCAGGGATTTGAGGGGTTCCCAATTTACTTTAGCTAAGGTTTCATTAAATATGGATGGTTGGAACTTAGTCAAATTTCTGGTTGATTTATATTGGTGTTGCCCTGGGGTTGGGGTGGTTGTGCATAGGATATATGCTGGGTGGTGGTTACTAATGGTATTAGGTAGTATGCCTGCAGTGATGATATTGTTAGGGTGGGACACTAATATCCAGTCTATTGCAGAGCCCCAAATGTTATTTTTTTGGGGTCTGATGATGTCTTCAATTAGTTGGGACAAGTTGTAAAGGTTTATGTTTTTTGAGGGATTGTTGTGGGGAATGTCTAGCCAATCAATGTTTACATCAGCTAAGATGATGGTTTCATTATCTATGTTTTGTAAAGTCCAGGCAAGTATGTTTTCTAATACTGGTATGTTGTTTTCTGGAGGAATATACAGAGCAATTATGCAAATGTTTTTATGGTTAAGTTTTAATATAGAGATTAGTACTTCACCTGGGGAGAATTTGGGTGTTGGTTTTGAGTAGGGAATTGATGTATATTTGCTAGGGAAGAGTATTACTACTCTTCCTCTCTTGTTCGGCCGATTGGCACTCAAGCATGAATAGCCTGGGGGAAGAAACTCAGTGTCTTTCACATATGATTTCAACCAGGTTTTGGTAGCTGCTCTAATATCAGGGTTATTTTGTGAAATCCATGTCTGGAGTTCAGGTATCTTACTTCTAAGGCTCTGGAGATTTATGGTTGACAGCAACAGAGATTTGCTAAGTTTGCTATGGCTGGGAAGGGTTGGACCTGGATTGGGATGTACATCACCACCCTGGGATATAATACTTTGCCAATTTATGAGACTATACTTAGTTTTTTCCTGAAAATTGTACAGTTGCTGGTGGTGGTGTGATAACAGGGGTGTCTGTGGAGAGGTATAATTTTTACTTTGGATAGTACAGAGGTATTAACTGTGAATAAGGTAGGGTGGATGTTTGAGTAACGTGGTAAATGTGGGTTGTGTGTGGTGGTTGTACAGGTGGATGTAGGAGGTATGTTGGGTATCTGGAAGGTTGTGATTATTATTAGGGCAGTGTGTGTAAGTGAGAGCATAGAAAAAGTAGTGAGGGACATAATGGTGGTTTGAATGTAGTGTGATAACACTATATGGCCCTATTTAGAAGGGGTGGGGAGGCAGATTAGTTAAGAGGTAAGGTATGACTGTAGGAAATAATTAAAGAGGTTACAGGATAGGTAGAAGAGAGGTATGGGAGGGGTAAGGTTAGGTATAAGGATGATGTTGTGGGGGGAGGGGAGCAGAATGAGCGTAGCAAACAGAGCGGGTCCAGCCCTCACAGGGAGAAGAGATGAAAAACTATCAGTGTAAGGTGAGGAATAAGCTTAAAAATATCAGTATTTAACAAAAGACTGATCTGAGTAGCTGTGGAATACTTTAAATAATTATCATTGCAACACACAAACAGGGTTGTTTGGCAGTTATGGAGAAGGTTGTGATTAGTATAGAAACTATAATGAAAGTAAAATCAAAACTTTACCAAATTAAACAATAAATGCTTGGGACCGGAACACTGTGTGAGTGTAAGGCTGATTCAAGGTATTATGGCCCAATCTAGTGGCAGGTGGCTGGATCCCTTCACTGTTGTTGTGCATACACCTTTAAGCCTCAACACTTTACAAAAACTAAATTGTGACTCGCCTATTACAATAGAAAAGCTGGAGGGAGAGGTTCTTGCTTCCCAGAGGTTTTACTTAGTTAAGACAGCCAGCTTCAGTGGAGTATATATAGACACACAAACACACACAGAGATTAAATTACAACAAAATGTGTGTGTGTGTGTGTGTGTGTGTGTGTGTGTGTGTGTGTGTGTGTGTGTGTGTGTTGCAATGGTGATGGACAGGTTGACAGACGAGATCAGACAGGAGTCCCCGTGGACTATGATGTTTGCAGATGACATTGTGATCTGTAGTGAGAGTAGGGAACAGGTGGAGGAGACCCTGGAGAGATGGAGATATGCTCTAGAGAGAAGAGGAATGAAGGTCAGCAGGAATAAGACAGAATATATGTGTGTGAATGAGAGGGAGGATAGAGGAATGGTGAGGATGCAAGGAGTAGAGGTGGCGAAGGTGGATGAGCTTAAATACTTGGGGTCAATAGTTCAGAGTAACGGTGAGTGTGGAAGAGAGGTGAAGAAGAGAGTACAGGCGGGATGGAGTGGATGGAGAAGAGTGTGAGGAGTGATTTGTGACCTGTAAGAGTGAAAGGGAAGGTCTACAAGAGGGTAGTGAGACCAGCTATGTTATATGGGTTGGAGACAGTAGCACTGACAAAAAGGCAGGAGTTTGAGCTGGATGTGGCAGAATTAAAGATGTTAAGATTTGCACTGGGTGTGACGAGGGTGGACAGGATTAGGAATAAGTATATTAGAGGGTCGGCCCAGGTTGAAAGGTTTGGAGACAAAGCCAGAAAGGCACGATTACGTTGGTTTGGACATGTGCTGAGGAGGGATGCTGAGTATACTGGGAAAAAGATGCTAAGGATGAAGCTACCGGGTAACAGGAAAAGAGGAAGGCCTAAGATAAGGTTTATGGATTTGCTGAGAGAGGACATGCAGGTGGTTGGTGTGACAGAGCAAGATGCAGAGGACAGGAAGAAATGGAAACAGGTGATCTGCTGTGGCGACCACTAATGGGAACAGCCGAAAGAAGATGATGATGATATATATATATATATATATATATATATATATATACACACACACACACACACACACAGTTTACCATCAAAATGTTGACAGTCACATCGTCGAATCAACTTACGCAAACTCCAAACTCCAACTTCAAAAAAACTCGAACACCGATATTCCGAACTGCAAAATCTCACCCATTTTCGACCAATGTTAGCACTTGATTAAAGGTCTGGAGCATCAGAAATGTCGCAGGTTTTTTTTTTATTATTTTTTTTTTATTTAGGCATTCTGAAATTTTGGCAGTACGGATTTCATGGAAATTTGTCAACGATGTGCACATTCAATTATGTGCAATCGACATTTTAAAGATCAACCTGTGTACACACATTAAAAATGCAAAATTCAGACTTCCTACAGGGTAGATTTTTGTCCTTATTTCTGCAATTGTGGAAACCTTATCCAGACTCTGTATATAAAAAAAAAAAAAAAAAAAAAAACTGACAACCTTATATTCTATACTGGGTAATAGTTAGTTGCAGTGACCAAAGGACACTCTATACAAGCTGCAAAGTTGCTAGTTGCACTGTTTGAAGTATTATTCTGATGACGCTAGTCAAGCAATACGGAACTCTTGCAAAAGAAACATTAAAGCTATCTTCTGGTGTTAGGCATAGGATGACAGAGTTAGGATTTCACCATTTGGATATCACAGTTAAGGTTAGTGTTTTAGGGTAAGGGTTAATGGTTTAGAATTTGGATTGGTGTTTTTGTATTAGGAGTACGTTCTGGGCTAGGATTTTAGGATTAATGTTTTACCATTTACTTTTTAGGGCTATGGTTAGAATTTTAGGGTTAGAGTTCTTGGGTTAGGGAACTCAGTTAATTAGACTACATTTCCTGTGGAGAAGTATAATACTGAAAATACCAGCTTTTTTTTTCTTTTCACACCAATTCCCAAAAATGGGTGTAAATTGTTTGTCCCATGCAGAGGCTAACTACACAAATGAGTTACACCTGATGTCAACAAGTAATAAAATGCCTTGTATTGTTCCACCTTTTGATTTCTAGGTTTATTTTCTAACATTCATTTTCTGCATACCTATACTATATACCTTGGGCTCCTAGGTTAAGCTTGTATATGGTCCACTTGGATCAGGACTCTATCCCAGTTAATAAATATGAACAACAAGTACAAAATACATAAATGCACATGCGTGCAATAAGCCTTTCCAATCCTAATGAAGTGAGGGCCTCATTCCAGGATTTTTTCACGAAGGAATGTCAGCTAAAGTTTCTCACAATGTCAAGTCTGTCATCTGTCAAGAGTCTAGACTTATCTGTTTAGTTAGCATGTTCACTGTGCAATAAGTTGTGGGAGCAAAGTTAATATTTTGTTGTTTTCTAGTTCCTTATTTTTGAAGGCACAGAGTTAGAAATGTGCAACAAACTGCATGTCATTGCATGCACACTGTTGTTAATAGCTGAAATAGTTTGTTTTTGTTTTGTGTTAGCAACTAAAGGAAAAATATGAGAAAGGTAGTATACATTTCTTTGCATGAATGTCAGTTAATGGAAGCTGCCCCTTCTGAGGCAAGTCAAAACTACCTTCCACACACACACACACACACACACACACACACACACACACACACACACACACACAGAACTGCTTGCAAATTCATGAGTCCTTGGTGCATATTTTTTCTGTCAGCTGACTGCTACACAACATATAGAAATAAACAAATGTAATAAATAAATAAAAAAAATAAAGGCTGATGTACACTTTTAAAAATCTACTGGTGTCGGGTTTACTGTGGGCTTGTCATTTACTTTTGCAAAACCATATTTTTCAAAGCCAAAACATCTTATTAATTTTGAGATCTGACCTTTTTGTTTACTAAATTTGCCAGTATATCTGTGTTACACTGGTATGTGTCCATTATGCAGGAGTCAAAAATAAGATAGAAGTCGCGTATAATATCCTGAGCAGATTTATTAGGTTTTTAAACATAACACCCCAGTGTGTTCTTATGAACATCATTTCATTTACCAGGGTCTCCACTGCTAAATTCTAGGAAAGAAGAATTATTTAAGACAGAGTCTGATGCTAGGTTGAAGACTATTGTTTCATAGAGATTATAATCACAGGTGGTCAGCAGAAGTGACCTATGTTTGTCTGCACAACAAATCTAAGATATTGCCACTCCTTGCTAGACTTTGAACAATTTATTTCAAAATGTTTTGATTCAAATAGTTAATGTTTCTTCATACTCCATTTCTGAACAACTTGTCCAGTCATGGCTTCCTTAATTAAAATCCCTCATAAGGACTATTTTCATTGACTAACATCTTAGAGTTTAGTCAGGAAACCTCATGCCTTGCTGGGGACACAGACTGTGTAAAGTAGATTCCTATGGTATTATATTTAATATCACAGATGTTAATTATTGTTTAAGCAATTTCTAGCCTGATGTGTTTTCCTGGCTTCTGTCTTTTTAGCTGACACACACTCTCTCTGATGTTTAATTTACATGCAAACACACACACCTGGGAGAGACTGGATCAAGTTTACAAGCTATGCCCCTTTTTGCCCAGACTATATGGTAGTTATCAATGCCACCAGCCAACTCCTTATCAGCTTAAAGGCCCTTCACAAAGGGGTGTCCAATCTTACTGTGTAATATTAATACAAATGGCAGTCTGACCATCAGCAAGGCTATTAGGAGTGGCTCACACAGTGCCACCAAATAAATATGCAAGTACTCTCAAAACTTAAATATCTCTAGACAGATCAGCCACAATGAAATGTTTAAATATATTTAATAATAATTAAAGAACAAGAAAATACTCTATATATTCACAGTGACATCAGAGTTCAAAACCACAGCAAATATTTGAAACAACATTGCAGGACAGTCTCAGATAAACAAAACAAAACAAAACAAAACATCTAAACTATGCTTCATTATATTCCTGACTGAATCTAAAAGAATTACTGTACCCTAGTTAACTTACTTAAGAGCAAGGCAAATGTGGTGAATGTATCTTCTAGATGTTGTCAGATCCAAGACAGAATGCAGAATGCTCTCTCTCTCTCTCCAAGAGATATCTCAAATTATTATCTCAAATATTACTCCTGGGATAGCTTGAAGAATGACATTATTTGTCATCTGACTCTATCCCAAGTGAAAACTCACTGTTGGAAGCCAGCAGTGTTGAGCATCTACCTGTGAAAATACATAGACCTCAGACATTTGGCAGATGCTGGAAATCATAAAACAATTGCATTCCTTCCCATTTCAAATCTAGTAATTATTTCACTTTAAAGACAATACAGAAAACTTTCTAATATAGACAATCTGCCTCTTGCTGCCATAAAGTAATTTAATTTCAGCTATTTTTCTTAAGTTAACCTCCTGTACTCCAGTTTCACTGTTAGAATATAAACATTTAAACAGTTACAATAGTGCATGTACATTTATGTCCTTTTCCAGTAGGGCACACTGTGGCTACATTTCAGACAGCATTCTGCAAATACATTCAAACAGTCTGACATACACATGGTATACAGTTCTAATGCAGTCATAACACAAGTATCTCATATATATAATTTTGATATTCACCAATGGCATATAATTACTTACAAAATTCTGGATAGCTGTGCTGGCAGTATCCCCCTTTGTCATGTTTCTTTCCACCTCGAAGACTCAAGCTAGTTTTTCAAGTAACCCTTGAGAAACATTGACTGACAGGGATGAGCCTATTTTGGAATACATTTCTCCATTCCCTGTCTTGAAATTCCAGCTGCCTTGGCATTGCTGCCCCCAGTACAGTGCTGCACTGTCATAAAATATGCCTGCAATCCTAGGCTCCACCATAGCAATTTGGGATTTTGCTGGCTGGCTACCTGTAGCCAAAGATCTCTTCAGACTCCTCCTGCCTTCTACTGCAAATATTTAGCACAAGGGCCTCCCTGTCATGGTAAGGTTTCCTCATGCTAACATGTTACAGTTTGTGCCCCTCCCTAGCAGTTCTAGCATGTAGTTAACATCACTGACCTTCCTTACCACTGTGAAGGGTCCCTCCCAAGCTACCTGCAGCTTGTTGCGTCTGAAAGGAATAAGAACCACAACCTGCTGCCCTACAACATACTAGCTAGCCCAAGCATTCCAGTCATACCAAACCTTTTTCTGCTGCTGGGCTTCTGCCATGTTCTCCAGGGCCACGCTCATGAGTTCCCTGAGCCTGATCCTGAGGTTAAGGTCATATGCCACAACAGACTCCGTGTGGGATTCATGCTCACCTGCCACTCATCATGAATCAAATCTAGGGGTCCCCACACCCTGTGCCCTTACAGCAACCTAAAGGGTAAAAAAAATGTACATTCCTGGGGCATCTGTCTGTAAGCAAACGACAGATGGGGCAGACATTTCTCCCACTTCTACTTAACTGGTCTGCAAATGCCTGTAGCATTGTCTTTAGTGTAGAGTTTAACCTCTCCAGAACACCATTAGTCTGGGGATGGTAGGGGGTGGTCTTTATTTTATTTTATTTATTTTACATTTGTGATCGGGCTAGTCCAGCTGGATACATCTCCATTTTCAGTGGAGGCCCGGGGAGAAAAGCTCCAGTTAAAAACATGCAAAACATCTATAAAGAAGGATTGAAAAATAGCCTAACATAGACTTAACAACAATAAACATAAAAATTCAGATATTTGAGAATAGTGCTAAGATAAAATGTTACAGAATCAGAATAAGTAATTTTACTAAAAAAATGAGTTTAAAAACATGACTGGAACACAGATACACAAAAATGACTAAACAAATGACTAGAACAAAGATACATGGTGAGAGGTACTCTGGAATAACAGAGTTAGGAATTAAGAAAGAAAGAAAAGTTTAAAGAAAGTTACATGGAGAGTTATAGTAGATAATATTGTGTTTTGAGGGTATCAGATAATTAGAAAAAAATGTTTAGTCAGGGTTGTTGTAAGAGCATAGCTAGTGGTTAGAGAAGAAAAGTTTGAGGTTAGCTTTAAATAGTGGGAGAGAAGTTAGGATAGTAAGGTCTTGTGGTAAGAGATTACATATTTTGCCTATTGAATTAGAGAATATGGAGTCTCCAGCTAAGTTATTTGATAAGGAAGTATGAATCAACATTTTATTAGTGGAGCGTAGATTCCTCAGGTTATTGTATGGTTCTATGAGGGTGGAGAGCATTGGGGTGTTGCTGGGTTGGTATAGGGCTTTGTGGGTGATTGTAAGTTGGTTAAATTGTATAAGGTGAGGTAATTCAAGCCAGCCTAGTTGTTTTAGTTTCAGACAGTGATGAGTCCTATATGGAGAGTTTGTAGCAAATCTGGCGATACTGTTATATGATCTAGCTAGTTTGTTAAGATTATTTTTAGAAAGATTTGTATATATGGGGGAAGCATATAATAGGGTAGAGATTAAGTGGGTTCTAGCTATGATGGTTCTTGCTTCTGGTGTCAGGAAAGATTTGATTCTGTAAAGGGATCCGAGTTTTCTGTTAGTAGATTTTATTGTTGTGTTTATGTGAGTGTCAAACTTTAGTTGATTGTCAATTGTGATTCCTAGGAGTTTGGTGGTGGGGTCTGGAGAGATAAGGGTACCACTGCTAGATGCGAGTGTGAAATGAAGAGGTGGAGACAAATGAGTGGGTGTAAAGAGCAAAAGTTTAGTTTTATTTGGGTTAAGGAGAAGACACTGGTTAGAGAACCATTGTTTTGCAATGGTGAAGGCTTTTTGTGAGAGAGAATGTAGTTCAGTTTGGGATGAGCCAGAACAAATGATGGTAGTGTCATCTGCATATTGAATACAGGTCGAATGTGGAGTAGAGAGATGAAGGTCATTTATGAAAATGGAAAACAGTAGTGGACCTAAAATAGAGCCCTGTGGAACACCAATGGAGGTGGGGAAGAGGTCTGAAAGATGGTTTTGCCAGAGCACCGCTTGTTTTCGGTTTTCCAGATAGGATGTAAACCAGTTCAGGGCAGGATTGTCTAGAGAGAGGGATTTCAGAAGGTGGAGGAGAAGTTGATGACTGACCATGTCAAAGGCTTTAGACAGGTCTACAAAGAATGCTAAAGAAAGAATATTTTTGTTGCGATTGTTGTTGATACAATTAGTAAACGATAGCAAGGCTGTGGTAGTACTATGGAATGGCCGAAAACCGTGTTGACAGTTAGCTAGGAGATTATAGTGGAGTAGGTGATTTAGTAGTTGTTTGTGGATGCATTTTTCCATAATTTTAGCGAGTGGAGAGAGTAAAGCTATAGGGCAATAGTTTGAAAAGTCAATGGGGTCTCCACCTTTCTGAAGGGGAATAATGTGTGAAATTTTCCATATAGTTGGGATAGTGCCCTCTTTTATGGTTCTATTGATCAGTATGGAGATGGGGTAGGCAATGGCTTTGGCTCCTATTTGGAGGTATTCTGCTGGTAATTTATCAGCTGAAGGGGTAGTAGGTTTTAATTTTTGAAGCAAGGAAGAGATATAGGAAGTGGGTATAGGTTCAAGGTGAAAGGGGGGGTGGAGCTAGGACTAGGTAATTTGGAGGTATCAGGGTTTTGTTGATTTGCCATATTTAGTATAGCAGTAGTAAAGAAAGTATTAAAGGCATTTGCAGTTTGTATAGGGCAGTTGGGGTTGGAACCTATTGGATCTGGGGTGGCTACTTTGCCTGGGGATAGTAGTGTGTTAATTGCAGTCCAGAACTATTGTGGTTATTGAAGGGATGATTATTGTAGTTGGGTATAAAAGTTCTTTTTATCTTGTAGGATAGCTTTTTTTGTTATGTTTCTTTGTTGTCTAAAAGTTTGGTGATCAATAGTATTCTTTGTGATACGCCATTTTGCCCAAGATTTATTTCTACTACTGATTAGTTTCTTAGTATTGTTTGAGAGCCATAGGGCTGTTTTTGTTTTCATTCTTATGGATCTCATTGGGGCATGATGATCTAGGATGTTTCATCCCACAGACAAGCCAGCAGGTCTGATATGAAATTGGCACATCTGTCAGTCAGTATTTCTTTTGGGAAAACTACCCTGCTGAAGATCTCTAACAAAGTATTTTCCATCTTTTTGCCTCATTGGAGGACAGAGCCACCACCTCAGGGAACCTGGCAGCATAATCCACTACCATTAGGATATACTTCTTCCCAGTGGAAATGAGGGTACTCAGAGACCCCACAATATCCAGAGCAACCCTCTGAAATGACTCTTCAATCATAGGCAAAGGCATCAAAAAAGCTTTCACCTAGTCTCCTGCCTTGCCTACCTTTTGGCACTGCTCACAGGTCCTGCAGTACCATGTTACATCTCTGGAAATCCCAGGCCAATAAAAGTTCTGCATAATATGTCTCTTTGCATGCTTTATGCCAATATGACCTGCAAAGGGAATGTCATGGACTATGGCTAGAAGTGACAGATGACAGTTTCTAGGTACCACCAACTGCTATTATCTTAACTTCTTGCCCTCCCTCAGGGGTCCACTCTCTACACAGTAACCCTTTGTCCCAGTATACAGATTCCCCTATCCCTAGAGCTGACCCTGTCTAAACTCTCTCTTTGTAACCCTTCCCAGCTGCCTTAAAAGGAAGTTTGGTATCCTATGACAGCATTGCCTCACTGTCAGCCTGGGTACTACTATTCAGCTCTGCCCTTGCAGTCACTTTGTCCAAGGGAACATCAGTACCCACAAGCAGCTGTGGCTCACCTTCAGTCTCACTCACAGGGTAGCTCCCTCCCTGAAGTAGCCACCTACCCAGTCCTGACTTCAAGTGTGCAGTCTGTCTGGGTCTCCCCCAGGCTACCAGACCCACATGCTTGTCTCCAAGCCTGACTGCGTGTAACTGCAACAAGGTACTGCATTATCAAAATCACTCCCTATCAAGACATCTGCAGGGATATCCTCAAACACACCTAATTGCTTGCTTCCTTTTCCATCCTCGCAATCAAAGTGAACCCTGGCCAAAGATATTTGGAATGGAGTCCCTCCTAAAACTCTGACTGGAGTAGACTGTCCAAGCAAGTAGTGCTCCTCTTTAACCATTGCAGGCTTCACAATGGTTATGTCAGAGGCAATCTCTCTCTCTCTCTCAGCAGTGGCCTGTTTCCCATCTACTAAGATAGAATATAACCTCTTGTGTAGTTTGGTACCCTTGTTGTCTCTAGACAACTTACTACTGGCATTCTGTCTTTCCCAGCTTTTTTCCCCATCTTGCGTCCGTGGACATCTATATGCTACATGGCCCCACTGTTTACATTTAAAACAGTTAACCCTTGATCCAGGCCATGTACCTGAACTAGTGGCTTTCCCTGTTGCTGTCGGACTCTGTTGGGGCAGTTTAGGCTGCCCACCATGGGTTCCCTTAGACCTATGTGCAGCACTGGGTATCCCTTTCCTGTGCAGTGATGCCCTGCTTGCTTGGTATAGGTCTCCATTTTCCCCAACTCATCTGCGGTACTACATTCACTATCTGCTAACCAAATTTTCATGGCCTCAAGCAAAGTGCTAAGGGCTTGTTCCCTCACCAAAATGCCTGCCAGCCCTTCAAAAGTGGTGATCAGACACCCACTCACCCATCTATGAAACTCAGTGCTTAACTCGGCAATATAGTCACATACTCATTTGCCTTGTGTCCATGTTCACAAAACTTTTTTCTAGAAGCCTTAGGTGCTAACTTAAAACACTCTATTTTTAATAATTATAACTTAAGCAATCAGTATCAGACAATTTAGAAGTAGTACTTACAGCTTTACTATGGAGTAAGGGGGTCAGAAACTCTACCCAGAACCCTTGGTCAGCATTGCACTGTTTACATACGCTTTCAAACATACGAATAAAACTGTCAAAATTATCACCCTCTGTAAATTGTGGATGAAATTTACTGACCTTTGTTGCTTCTGGGGTTTGGTTACTGCCTTCCCCATTACCTCCATGACCTTGGCGAAGAGTCAGCATCTCCTTTTCATGTTGCCTCTGCCTCTCATTTTCTTCGGATTCCAAACGTCTCAGTCTCTCTGCTGATTCTAATTCCATTTGTTTCTGTTTCTCCTTTTCTTCAGCCTCCAAATGCCGCAGTCTCTCTGTTGATCCTATTTCCAAATGGTTGGCCTCCAGTTCAAGTGTCTAACTCCAGAAGGATTTTTAAATCCTCTGAGGCAAGGTTGAACTGTCCATTTTCTGAGAGTTGTACATCCCCAAGGCCAGTCTGGTTGTCTTCCTGGTTGGTGGTCTGTGATGCAGCTGTGACTAAGGCTGCACTTTAGTCAGGTTGGCATGCACCAGTCCTTTGTAGTGGCACATCTCAGCAAACTGTCTCCTTGTCAGCTTGACATACTCCTCTGCTGACATCCTTGCCTGCTCTCCCTGACTAACTAAGCTAACAGAAAAAAAAAATAATAAAACTATTGTGACATGAAACTCTAAAAGCCTACTGGGTGGCTGCTTGAGTGCGCAAACACTTTCTTTAGTGCCCATTGTTTACAGGCTACGGAAGTACAATATCCACACCACTGAATCACAACATGTGACGTGGTGATCCCACCACTGCCAATAAATAAATGTGATGCCCCATCACTGGACCAGTAATCAAGGAGCTTCAATCCTCACCACTAGCACCAGTGGGGGACATACACTGGAAGGAATAAGTACAGAGTATTTATAGATGCTACTTCCTGCATCAAGTACAATTTCCCCTTAAGAGCACACAGAGACTACAGTCAGTCTGGGGCTGGTTTCTCCTTCTTTCTCCAGATCACCAATAAGACTCCCCAGTGGCAAAGCTGCAGAGATGACATCTCAGCTGAGTGGCCAAGCCAAGATCTCCAGCACCCTCTCTGTCCAACCAGTGCTTCGTGTCCCTGCCTAAGGAAAGTAAATAATGTGGGAAGAAATAGCCAGGGAATTGTTATGGCTAGGCTTGTATAGGCCCTAGGGCTGATAGCCTAGTGTACCAACCTATGAACCTAAGTAGCTGACACGCACACTCTGAGGGTTGATTTATACAACACCTGGAAAAGGCTGGCACAGGTTTACTATCTATGTCCCCTTTTTGCCCAGACTGTAAGGTAGTTATCACTGCCACCAGCCAACTCCTTATCAGCTACTTTAAGGCCTTTCACAAAGGGTGTCCAATCTTACTGTGTAATACCAATATTAATACAAATGGTAGTTTAACCAACAGGAAGGCTATTAGGAGTGGCCCACACAGCGGCACCAAATAAATATGCAAGTACTAGACAGATCAGCCACAACAAAATATTTTTATAATAAATAATAAAAGAACAAGAAAATGCTCAGTCTGTATTCACAGTGACATCAGAGTTCAAAACCACAGCAAACATTTAAAACAACATTGCAGGAAGTCTCAAATAAATAAAGAAAAACATCTAAACTATGCTTCACTACATTCCTGACTGAATCTGAGATAATTACTACACCCTAGTTAACTTACTTAAGAACAAGGCAGATGTGATGAATGGATCTTTTAGTTGTTGTCAGGTCCAAGACAGAGTACAGAATGTTGCATCTGTCTAAGAGATCTCTCAAATTAATATCTCAAATATTACTGCTGGGACAGCTTGCAGAATGACAATTTCTTGTCATCTGACTTTCAGAGGTGAAACCCCACTGTTGGAAGCTAGCAGTATTTAGCATCTACACAGGGGCGGCTCGTGGCATCGGTCTGCCGGACTGCAGCCCCCTCAGCTAGACAGCTGAGTAGTTTGTTTAATTTTTTTATGTAAAAAAAAAAAAAAAAAATCTGTTTTTGTACATTTTAAACCTTAAATTTCGAGTCCGACTGAAATTACGCGCATTGCGCTTTAATCGCAACAGCGTTTTTTTTTTTTCCCTAAATTCTTGCTGGGTTGCTGCAATGTTTACATTGCAGCCCGGAGAAGCTAAGGAGGCATCATTCTGATGCCCAGAACTTCCCAGAAATCTATGCGGTTGACTCACAAACCGCATAGATATGGAAGGGGCTCGGACTGCGACGTCCGCAGGCACGTCATGACGTGCTTGCTGGGCAAATGCTACTGATTGGTTGTCGCTCTCTTCCCGGGCTTTATGAGCTGGGAAAAGAGCGAGAATCAATCAGTCGGTTTTCGGCAGCATTGGATATTTGGATGAACCATTAATCTTTTTTTTATGTGTGCTTATATTTAATTTTATTATAAAGCTTAAAAACGTTTTTTTTTTATTTTTTTTTGGCTCAGCAGTTACAGGAAAAAAAAGAAGTTGAATCGGTGGATTGTGGTGCACTGGTCGGATAACAACAGTAGTGTAAGTGAACAGCTCAACATCACTTAAGTTTTTCTTCTTTCTCTACTTTTCTTTTTTATTCAGCCATTCTACTTTGCTATTACTTAAAGTTGAGGAACCTCGTCACAGAAAATGCCCAAGGCTGATTCTGAGTTATTAAAAGCTGACTTTGCTTTAACTCATAACAAATTTCAAATGTGAAGCATTTGTCTGCGGGAGATATAAAATAACCACCACTGTTAGTGTCTTACTGTCATTGCGAACAACTCCATAAACTTGTGCGCAGCTTAGAATGATGAATAATTGCAGTCAGGAGAATGAAATCATAAATGCATGGCTTATGGGTGGAAAATACCAAGTTATGAAAGTGTTACCTTCTACATTAGGGTGCAATGCTGTGCGTGTTGGGGGGGGTGTACGGATAGTTGAAAACACACACACACAGGACACCTAATAGGTATTGGTTGGGGCAGACTGATTATTTACATGGTGTGGTTTGAAATACACCGTTTATGAGGCTTTATGTGGTTTTCAAATATGAAGAAGCATTTATTTCCGTTGTCATGGGAAGATATAATTATATACACTCTGTGCGATAAAAGGTCTGTGATGCTAGGGGACTGATTTACTGACAAAATGCAGCTGCGTTGGTAATGACCAGGGTCCTTCTTTTCAGTCAGTGAAATACGACTTTTCTAGACTAAGGATGGAAGTCCTGCATACATGAACACTCTTGCTGTAGCTGCTACCTCCTTTTTCTCGGATTGAGCTGCTTCTGTTGGCTTGGCTGTGGATGAATCGGGACCATTGATCGCAAATGA